>NW_028259162.1:14242424-14545454 GCF_977971745.1 Zootermopsis nevadensis
TATCTTTCTTATTTGATTTCAATCTTTGTGCCTGTTTCCGTACATTATTTCCTTTTTATTAATTCCTTCATCTTTGCTTCATTCTTCACGTGTCTCTTATTTTCTTCCTTCTATCGTTCTTTTTTTAATTTTTTGTGTCTTTCCGCCTTTTTCTACTCAAATCTTAGAAAGTAACAACTCCTATTGGGGAAAAAGTTGATCAAAATTTGCTTCAATAAATATTTCCCGGTTATATTTTACAGCAAACTCCATTCGCTCTGACAGGTGTTAGTTTAAGGGTAACACAAAACGAAAGTAAATATTTCAACAATGATCAAACAATAACAGCAAAGAAGCAACCCGGTAGTTTTATTAAAAAAACTGTTTTTATCACAGCAGGTATCATTCAAAACTGTTTCCGTTTTGTTTGGAGGACTTGGTTTGATTCTCCCGAGGCTGTTTTTATTGCGACCGCGTTTATTTTCCGTTCTGTTGCGTAAATGCCCAGAAAGGTCCCATAAGTCTGTGTTTACGGACAAGTGACCCGCCGACGACTTTCGTATTCAATATCCGATTAGCTGGTCGGTGCATGGAATCTCTTACTTCCGTCCTTACTCGCTGCATTTCACGGAACTGAAGGTGGAGGCGTTCTTTGCATCACCAACCTGCCAAATTCTACTACGTTTGTAATAACAGTAATGAGTTGAATTCAGGGATACTTAAAAAGAAAGAACTATAGTATGTAATAACTCCTTTATTTCAGCATAACCGATTACGAAGATTTATGGTATTCAAGGTAAATTCAAGATAAGGTAATATATTCAGTAGGTGTTGTGTTCCTTAGCGTTTTTAACAGTGAGGTATCACCTGTAACTTATGAATTACCTAATAATTCATCTGAATAAAATATTACTCCAATTAAGAAATTCAAATATTAAATACATATTATTATGTATGTATTACGTATGTAGTGAAGGGTCTTCCTTCAAAGTTGCATTTAATTTATTCGACGTAAATAAGCCAGTTAAATCAGATAACATTAATTTTCTGAGCTCTCTACTTATAATTTACACAGAAAATATATTTTATTACCCTTCAAACACATTCCATTCATAATATTGTTGTACATGCTAGTTAGTTATCCACTGAATGAAAATTTCTGTTAATGCCACGATTTTAGAAACTAAATAAAACTACATTTAACCGAAACCGTACTAAGGTGTAATCATGTCGAATCCTCTGCAGGAAAGTTTATATTTGTAGCCCGTACTTGAATAATGAGGGAACATTTGACATGGAAATGCGATAGGTTAATCCCAGATAAAGCTTTCTGAAGCTGTAACGTGTATCTCGAAATCTCAGCACGTTCCATTATTAGCGTAAACCTTCCAATCCATTCTGAAGAGTAATGGCTATGCCGACAACTTTATCATCTTTCCCCTTCCTCTGAACACATATTCCAACACCACATTCTCTTCTCATGTGTGAGGATTCCAAATGCAACTCGATCGCACCATATATCAACGTACAAAGAACATTCGCAAAAGACTCTACGAAAAAGAACTCTACAACAGATAAGCTTTCGATACTCTAGAGTTTCATGAAAGGAATTTTCCGCCAATTTTCGTTCCCAGTAAATCTTTCCTTATAGGAAACATACTGAAATATTTTCAATGTCCACTCGTTTCCTTTATCTCTTAACATACAAAGTCAATAAAAAAACACGATTTTCTCTTTTATATAACGAAAAACTACACATAAATAATTTTCATTGTTAAGTTTTTGACCTCGTCCGTCGCATGATGATGTAAAAAAAAAACATTTCGAGGACTGTTTCTGTCCTCGGCTTCCGGTGTAGTAAAGGGGACACGTAACCTGTGATATCTCTCATAATAAGCAAATACCAATAGTTGGATACCCTGGGTCAACCAAACCAACCATAAACCTAACCTAAAGGCGGAATCCCATACAAGTGAAAAAAATAATCCCTTGCTAGGATACAACATTAACGCTTATGAAACGCATTTCTGGAAATGGTAAACAGTGCCTCAAAACTATAACGGGGATGTGCTTAAGCTAACGGGATTTTTATCCTGGCGGAAGGCTCTGACTATTCAAACTAGAGGCTGTTGCTACTGGTGGGAGATTATCCCTTCAGGCAACTTGTGCTTTGTGAAGATGATCTTGGTTGGGCGGCTCTTAATGGTTTGAAACCAGAAGTGCTGGGTTCGCTTTGTCTGGTGGCCTCTGCCACTTCAGTCGAAGGCCACTATGATTGAGAAAGACCCCTTTTAAAATATACCCTGGAATTTGCCTTACAACTAAGGAAAATCACGGAAAACCTCAGTTAGTGTAATTGGACGTAGGTTATCCAACAATTAGGATTAACTCATTCTAATGGACCCCAAGAGTACGTACTCCTTTCATAACACCTGAATATGAGGACAGATAAGTCCTCTAAACTTTGTGTTTCATAACACCAGACAATGGATAAGGCCCAAAAACCCAACAATCCAGATTGTGTTATACCGTCGTCAGAACCCTTCAGAATTATTAGATAAATATTCTTATATATATATATATATATATATATATATATATATATATATAAAGATAAATAGTGGTCATATTTTGGATATGCACAAATATGTTGTTCTTAATGACGTACTGCCTACATTGACTCAGTATTCATGCTATTATCTTTACTCTTTAATGTGTCAATGCAGAGTGAGTATATTAATGGGGGGCGTAAGTGCTTTCGCTGATCTATTCTGAAATAATCCATAAATTTCTCATTCCAAATAACGCAGCAATGTATACGGTTCAGTTTGATGAGTGATGAGAAGTAATCGTGTTGCTCAGATTCAAAGGTCATATATAAACAATGGAATTATTTATCTTCTTTCAGAGCAAATTTTCATTTCGTCACGACTGAATCCAAATGACAGATCGGGACTCTGTTCCTGAGAACTAAAAGTCGCTCTGCTAATCAACAAGTTCTCTATCTTTTATGGAACACAGAAGTCTGCAGATGGAGGCAATATCATCCTGCGAAGCACTGGTCTACATATAAGTCCACAAGGCATTGAAATCCAGAAGACCAATATCGATATTTTCACCTCTGTGAGAAGTTCAAATTTCATATACAAATTAAATCAGCCATTAACTTCTCTGTTTATGTAACTTTCATATGTTAAGTGTTGATAAAAAAGGAATTAATATTGTAATATACTGAAAGCAATTAATATCTGCCGTTATATTAAGATTTATGTTTGCATTCTGATGAGTTGGTCATGTAGATCTACTTTGTCCCCTCTTCGTTTAAATCAAGATCACCCCTTTACTGGCATTTAATAGTGATTATTTTTGTTTCATTTAAAATATTTATCGTTTCAACTAATATGCCATCATTATTACCATAGCCCAGAAGATGACGAGCCCCGTTCAGTTTCAATCTCTTTAGGATTTGTTGGATTTCTTTAATGGCGTATTATAAACTGAAGCTGGGAAGCTAAGGTGACAAATCTTCCCTTTCTTCCACATCATTCTGAGAAAGAACGTCATCTGATAAATGTTTATACAACGAACTTAATTAATAGATTTCATTCAAACATATTTTTACTTTTGTGAATTACTACTATTAATGTGTATCCTATAAGCAATAAAAATGTTGTACAATATGCTTCTATTCAATCAATAATTTTCTTTAAATTTACAAATAGCTGATACACTGCCCCAATGTTCGCTTCTTGTATATATAAGATCCGCAGTACACGAACTGAACAACCACTAGGTGATATATCACGTGATACTCGACAATCATTATTCCAAATTACTTCGCTTAATTACGAAGCTCTTACTATCAGACGTGAATGATGGATACAGTTCCAAGTAAAGTCACTTAAGTGTGATATATCTGCAGTTAGATTGTTTGGCCTTTTTTATATGGGTACAACTGTCAATTCTACTTTATTTCAAATAATATGAATTTTTCGGATTTCATATTGTAATTATATTCTGAAATGAAATTCCAATAGAGTGATTCCTCGTTAAAAGATTAGTTCAAGGTGTCTTGCCTCTACTCGAGACGCAGAGGATGTTGTTTCACCACGACGGAACTTCAGCGCACTTTGGATAAGATGTCTGGCAGCGATTGAACGCGACATATTCAAGAAGGTGGATTGTACGTGGAAGACCATATACCTCCTCGGTCGCCGGACATAAATCCGATGGATTTTTCCTGTAGGGACACCTGAAGAACCACGTTTACTCAGACCCTTCCAGGACTATCTATGAACTCATGTCAAGACCTAAAGCAGCTGTGGCAACGGCCGAACATATTAAAGCGTGTTCGAGAGAATTCCGTGTGACGCACTGCCATCTGTAGTAAAATGGACGGCGGCTTCTTAGATCGCCTTTGGTAACTACAAGGCGCACATGATTTGGTCACTTGACATATATTACGTAACATTTTCGACATCTTTATTGACAGGGAATCACTATGGGGAGATTGTGGCGAATTTCGTTGAATCTGTATATCGAAGATATAATCTGAAGATGTATTTAAAATTGGAATCTGGTAGAATATTCAAAGATGTGTAAGTCATTTTGAAAAGCTTCGAATACGTCTCCTTACTGTTAAGTTTTAATAGTACCCAACACGTACTATAAAACGTATCTCGTGTCAAGTCTGAATAAGACTCTGAAGTACAGATTCCGATATTTTCTTGCGGACTGTATTTACGAGGTGCGATCGGAAAGTTTACAGACTGTGTCAATAGAGGGCGAACCGGATGTAGTACGAGCTTCTGCCTTTAGGGGGTGCGGCCTACATTCATAGTGAATCAGTGTGCCAGCCGGCATCATCGAATTAGCATTTTTTCTTAGCTACGGGCGTTTTGGTAGTGCATTACACCGACCCTCCTGCGATTTCGGAATGACGTGTGCATCAAATTTTGCCAAAGACTCGCCAAAACGGCTACGGAAACCTATGAAATGCTACAGCAAGCATTTGGGGAGTCCGCAATGGGTCGTGCACAAACTTTTGTGTGGCATTCATGTTTTAAAAATGGCCGAACCTCTGTCAATGATGACGAGCGTTGTGGACGACCATCTTCGAGCACAACGCCCGAAAATGTTACGAAGATTCGGCAGGCCATTCACGAAGATCGACATCGTACCATCAACGACTTGTGCGACATTGTTGGGATAGGCTATGGGACCTGTCAGCTGATTCTAAAGGAAGAACTCCACATGCGACGCATCCTGTCTGAGGACCAGAAGCAGAATCGACTTCTCGTTTGTCAGGAGCTCAAAGATCTTGCAAGAACCGACCCCAACTTCCTTTCGAAGCTCCGTGTGACTTCTTCCTCTTCCCAAAGATGAAAATTCAGCTAAAGGGAAGGAGATTTGAGACGATAGAAGAGATTCAGGCAGAATCGCAGATGGTGCTTGAAAGGCTGACAAAGAAAGATTTCCAGGGATGCTTCCAGGCTTGGCAGCGGCGCTGGGATCGTTGTGTTCACTCCCAGGGGAACTACTTCGAGGGTGATGGATGAATTTAATACCTGAGATAAGTGTACGGGTTTTTATAGGCGCAGTCTTGAAACTTTCTGATCGCACCTCGTATAATCACCTTTTTAATGATTTCCAGTGACAATAAACATTAACCCGCATAACTAAGCAGCGCCTTGTATTAATTTAAGTCATCGCCCCAAGAGGACGCATTTCCACATGTAATGGCTAGGAGTTGATCCCTGGTGTCTCCGACTATTTCCACTAATTTCAGGTTATAATAATTTCCAAATATTTTGTTAAGTAACGCGTAAGTTGTCATTCGAAACTGATACACAAGAAACGCAGAAGCCATAAATGCTCTCAGAGAACTTTTATTAAAATTGTTTGGAATTTAAAAATTATGGTACTGGAAATAAAATTTAATGTAGCGTAATTTCCGACAGGTAACTCTGTATCGCTTGCACCTTTCAATTTACATTTGCTTTTTCATTATTTATTACAAAACCATGCACCCAATACAGAACAATTCGGATGTTATATGTTGGTCTCTAAGGGATGTGGCGTTTAAACCTTAAATGGCCGTCAGTAATTTAATGAATGTGACGTTGAATATAATACACGCGATATTAGAGAAACCACTGCCAATTTTATTATGTAAATATTTAACAAAGCATGAAATGTATAACAATGCGTAATCATAAGAGGCAGGAACTGGGGGCGGTTACCAGAGGGCATGGTCTTTGTGAAAGTCTAACGAATCAAGGATTTCTTAGTCTTGGTGTAGAAAAAGCTCTATTATTATTAGACCTATTATTACTACTGTTGGCAGTATTGTCATCGTCATATATGTGTGTGTGTGTATGTATGTATATATATATATATATATATATATATATATACCTTAAATGATGGCCTTTATATTCCAAATAACCATTTCTACAGAGGTTTTCTCACGAAAAATACAGAGAACATTTAAATTTTAATTCCTTTCCGAGCCACTTGTACAGTCAAGCAATATCCTTTACAAAACAACTCGAATAATACTAAAAGAGTTAAATATTATGTAATAATGTCAATTAGACTACCTACCTCCTCTCAAGTCGCATTTATTTCTATAATCGACTGTAATGGATTTATCATACCTTATACGATGCGTAATTTTCAGGTAACAAATTCAAAATAACTGTACTGCGCAAATTGTACGTCAAATAACTATATATTGTGTACAGAAAACTTATCATATATAGATTATCTCGTAATATGTATGTTATCTGAAGTCGGAAAAAGATGGCCTTTTGCCTCTCCGTCTTGTGACCTGTGGAAAAAACAAATGCAGGTTCCGAAATGTTGTATTTTTTCGGAATGCTCGATGACGGATGCAATGTACCATATTCAGAACCGCTTTGAACTGATTAAAAAACACAAACAAATTAAAATATAGAATAAAATTAGCCTTGAATTTAAAATGGGAATTTCAAGTAAATTCTAGTAATTTCACAGATCTTCAAACGGAAAAAATAAGAAGTAGGCTTTCTATAACGATAAAATTATCGCGACAGGCTTAAAACAATTTTTCACTTTATCTGCTTCTAACTAACTAACTAGATGGCTTACCGAACCCGAAGGTTCATCACCGAATTAACCAAAGCCCTCCACCGGACCCTGTCCTGGGCCAACAAAATCCAGTTTCCTTCAACTCCTATCTCCCATAGATCCCGCCTGAGATTATCCTCCCATCTACGTCTAGGTCTCCCCAGCGGTCTCTTCCCTTCAGGTTTCCCAACCAGTACCCGGTGCACACCTCTTGTCCCATCCATGCGCGCTACATGTCCCGCCCATCTCACTCTTCTCGACTTAATCACCCTCACAATACTGGGGGAGCAGTACAGATTTTTAAGCTCGTCATTGTGCAGTTTTCTCCACGCCCCATCGTCTTCCCTCTTAGGCCCAAATATCCTCCTCAACACCCGATTCTCAAACACCTGCAATCTGTGTTCCTCCCTCTGAGTGAGAGACCATGTTTCGCACCCATACAAAACAACAGGCAATATTATTGTTTTGTATACTTTAATTTTCAGGTTCTTAGAAATCAGACGGGAAGACAAAATATTTTGGACTGAGAAGTAGCAAGCATTTCCGGAATTTAGTCTCCTCCTAACTTCCTCACAAGTATCATTTTGATTTGTTATTGTTGTTCCCAAATATTTGAACTTTGTAACCCTTTCAAAGGATTTATTAGCCACCCTAAGATAATTTTGCCCGCCTGTCTTCTGATGACGAGATACTAACATGTACTTAGTTTTTTCTGAATTTACTTCCAGCCCCACTTGTCTACCAGCCTCTAGTAAAACTTCTGCGTTCCTCTTTATTGTATTTATATCGTCCCCCAATAAATTAACATCATCAGCATATGCCAATAGCTGATGTGTCCCATTCAATTGCAAACCCTCCTGCCTACCTTGGACCTTCCTGATGGCGTATTCTAGCGCAAAGTTAAAGAGCAAGGGAGACAAAGCATCTCCTTGTTTTAGACCGTTCTTGATGAGGAATGTCTCAGATACATATTTACCTACTCGAATTTTGCTGCAGGTTTCATTTAAGCACATTTTTATTAGACCCACTAGCTTCTTTGGTATACCAAATTCAATAAGAATATTATATAGCACTTCTCTCTTCACAGAGTCATAGGCTTTTTTGAAATCTATAAATAACTGATGTACAGTCCCACCGAACTCCCATTTTTTCTCTAGTATCTGACGAATGCAAAAGATCTGATCAATCGTTGATCTGTTTCGTCTGAACCCACACTGATGATCCCCAATAGTTTCATTCGCATATGGGGTTAATCTTGCCAAAAGAATGTTGGATAGAATTTTGTATGAGGTTGATAGCAGCGATATTCCTCGGTAATTACCACACTCAGTCTTGTCCCCCTTCTTATAAATAGGAATAATTATGGATTCCTTCCATTGATGTGGCATCTCTTCCTTATCCCAAATTAACTGAATAAGCTTATGGATCCTCATATGCAACCCTTTGCCACCTGCTTTAATTAATTCGGCCGGAATCTGATCAATTCCTGGAGATTTATAACTTTTCAACTTCCCAATGGCTAGTTCCACTTCATCTAAGCTAGGTTCTGGCACCAACAGTTCAGCTGTATGCATTTTAATCTGTCTAATATCACCAGTATTATGAACATTTAAGAGCTCGCTAAAGAAATTTTTCCACCTATTCACAATTTTTATTGGATCTGCAAGCAAATTGCCACTATCATCCTTTACCAAATTGGTCTGGGGTTGATATCCTTTCTTAAAGTTATTAATGCCTCTGTACAGGTCTCTGATGTTTTTTTCCTTATTATTTGTCTCAAGTTCAGCAATTTTGCCCTTCAGGTATTCCCTTTTCTTAGTCCTAAAGGTTCTATTAGCCTCACGTCTCACGTTACATAGATTATCCGCATTTGTTTTGTTTGGGTTCTGCAACCATTGAAATTTTGTTTGCTTCCTTCGATCTATTAATTTTGAACATTCTTCATCAAACCACGGTTTATTTTGCTTTCTCCTGTAGTATCCTAGTTTCTCTTTTGCTGAAATTTTGATGCAGTTTCTGACATTTTCCCACTCCCTGTTGATGTCCACACTTTCATTATCCTCATTTGTCTCTAAAATTTGAAACCTATTCGAAATTTCAACTTGATATTGTTCCTTTGCCTCTCCCTCACTTAATTTTTTCAAATCAAATCTTTCTGTGTCAAAATTTTGTTTAGTTCGTCTACTTACTGAAAGCCGCTCCCTCACTTTTGCTACCACCAGATAATGATCAGTGTCGCAATCTGCTCCTCTGAATGATCTCACATCAATTACATTTGTCTGCCTTCTCTTATCTACTAAAACATGATCTATTTGATTGTGTGTTCTGCCATCTGGGGAAGTCCAAGTGTATTTATGAACATCACGGTGTGGAAATTTTGTACTTTTTACAATTAAATCTTTTGACGTAGCAAAGGTCACTGCTCTGACGCCATTATCATTACTAAGTGCATGGAGACTCTCGCTGCCTATTGTGGGTTTGAAGACATCCTCCCTCCCAATTTTTGCATTGAAATCTCCTAGCAGAATTTTCATGTGATACTTGCCAAATGTATCAAATACTGATTCCAATTCTTCATAAAAGCTATCCTTGATATCATCGCTTTTGTCTTCAGTTGGGGCATGAACATTAAGGACAATGATGTCGCACCAACGTCCTTCCAAAATTACGTAAGACAACCTGTCACTAACAAATTCTACTCTCTTAACTGCTGCCCTAATTCTGCTATGAACAAAAAAACCCGTCCCTAGCTGATGATTGTCATTCCCCTTTCCATAGAAAAATGTAAAATTGTCCACTGGGATCGTGCCCTCCCCCTCCCATCGCACTTCCTGCACTGCCACTAAGTCTAACTTATAATTCCCTAATTCCCTACACACTGATTTCAGTGCCCCAGCCCTATAGAGGCTCCTAATGTTCCAGGTACCAAATCTCATGTCCTTTTTCAATTGCTGTGGTCGTGCCAAAGAGTCCGTCCTGATCCGAGGCTTGGTTGATTTTTTCGTAACACATATTTTTTTAAAGGTGAAAGGTTGTTAGCCCTACACCCAACCCCCAACCTGGAGGACCAGGGTATCACTCTTAGTCTAGCGCATCTCCTTAGACCTGTCCGGCTTGGGTGACCCTACCATGAGCCGAAGCTCAGGCCGGCATAGCACTAAGGGTCATTTGAGCACGCAAGCCTCCTCACCCGGCAGATTGCCTTCGACAAGGTGGTGATACCTTCGAGAAGGCTTCTAGTTCCTTAAAATAAAGGCATAATGCATCTGATTATTTAAGGGCTGAAAGAATAAAGACATTTGTCTTTTGCGCAGAATATACTAATAACCGCGGAATACAGTCAACAAACAGAAATTATAAATATCAAATCTATACACATTCATGTTTCTACGAAATGTTTGTCAAACTTCGCGTGGATATTCATTAGCTCATTGTAATTTTAAACTCCACTATACAATTATGCCTAAGTATTTCTAAAAATTGTATAATCTATCAGGAAGGTTTGAGCATGGCCAATTTTACTCCCCACTTGTGTGTAGTAAAAAATTGTTACCTGTTCAGCGTTATTTCTACAAATCTCGTATTGTTTCGCGTTACTGATCCAGTTCAAGAAGCTGCAGACATGCTAGATGCTATTAATTTTAAAATAACTGTTTTCTTGAATCATTGAATACTCGTGATGATAAAGTTCCCTGGTACTGTAACATTGCGGCAGTTAGTAGGCTATTCCAATAAAGACGCTCGGTTTTATCTTGCTGATGGATGGCGTAGTTAAGAACATAAACATCTGCTGAATTATTCTGATACTGAAAATAAAAGTGTATTTTGTAGAACTATATATTATGTAAGATTGTTGTTTATAATTGGTCCCAAGTCTTATGGAATGAGATATGAAATATTAAAAACCAAATCATATTTCCAGCAATTTCAGTGCTGAGAGAATAATTACATCGAACTTCAGACTAGGATGCCTTACGAGCTATATTAAATCGTGCCATAATAATAATAATAATAATAATAATAAAAATAATCCGTGGCGTAACAGCCCTCTGAGAGCCAAAGCCATCAGTTACAAAATAATAAATAATGGACAGTATTTTTAGAAACAAAATTTCTCTATTTTAAATTACAGAAATAACACCCTAACGATACGTGTAGTAAGTGGCTTATTTCAAAGCACAATTTAGTATAGAATATGTTTCCACTGAACTATTATCTTAATGCAGTTGAATATGTTAGATTGATAGATTTATTTTTAATTAGTCGATATGCTTGTAATTTTTAACTCATAAAAGTTCTGTCTCTCTCCGTAATTCTTCGTGGTCACAATCTAAACAAGGGAATTACTAAGTACAAAGAACGGATAACCTTCAGTAACACAATATATATACCAAGTGTCATGGAAATAAGAGCTATATGTCAGAATACAGATAATACACACACGTGCGAATGGACATGACAAATCAATGAACCAATCTTATAAAATAAGCATAGTCGGTTAGCACAAAACCTTCAGTGCGAATGTGGTTTATGCCACTGCAGGTTAACATATCACTCATTTCATCACCAGTTCCATCGACTATGAATATTTAAAACGCATCAATAAATAACCCACGAAGTAAAATCAATTGACGTTTTACATTTCATTCCACTATAAATATACACAAATCCTCTGCAGCTTTGTGTAATTCCATCAGTGAAAATGTTTGTAAGGGCCCCCGTCATTGTTACAGCAACAAATTGTTAATAATGTGACGCCACACGATTAACACCTATATGCTAGCAGCGTATCAACTGCATGCTCGTGAACCAAACGTTTTATGATTCATGAGTTTGTCTAGTCCACGTGTTTCACAGACATAATCATACAAATAAATCATTTTAACTCTACTTTTAGACTTATAAGCTTCACAATGCTGCTTAATGGAACACGATGCAGTAAGTTTATTCCTACAAGTATAGGCTTAAGGTGATAATCGCGTACAATACAAAGACTCGTTACTTTTGAATGCAGTATTTACTCGGCACTGAATATATTAAAACATCCATCTTACGATGTATTTGTGTAATCATTTACATAATGCAGTATTCCACAATAACAGGAAAATAGGGTATGAAATAATGTAAAAAAGAATGCAACAAAACAATTTCTGCTACTCACGTTTTTTACTTCAAAATAATATATAGAATGTCCCATTTAAATCACATTACTGACGAGCTTACAAAACCCCTTCACGCACAGAACGACAAAGCCAATAAGAAAATCTTACAACCGTATTCCGTTGTTCAAATGATGCATTGCGACTTAGGAACAAAGATGTTCCTGACGCGAACGGAACAGCGGAAATTTGGATATTCTAATGGATGTGGGTGGACCAGCTTATAAATTCAATTTTGATTTTTATATCATAGTACATGAATGGCTGCGTTTTAAATACACACTTCGCATATGTTATAGAATCTATAGGTACTTGAAGGGTCCATTAATTTAAAACATAAACATCAGTACGTCAATGGTAATATTGTTATAGACTCTAGACGAAATGTATATTAGTGTAAAATATACAGGGAAGTTAGGTAATGGTAATATAGATTTCAAACTACTATAAATTTGTCTCCTTTAAATTTCTTCTGAACCACATTCTATACATCTTCATTAATCTAAACACTGCATTAATCCAAATAAATTATTTGAGGTTAAGTGAATATTTATTGGTTCTGAACAATCTGTGTCTCGTATAAATATTTGTGTCGGGACATTTTAACGGTGCTAAATTTAAGATAGAAACTAAACATAATGGGTGCACTGAATTGTTGTTTTAATGAAGTTCTGGATATATGAAGATCGGACATTTTGATATCAACGATTATACGTTTAAAGCGGCTGTAATTTCAGTCATTAGCAAATGCAGATCCTCTGCTCTATATCCTGTTTCGCGTATCTTGTACTTATAATGTATAATTAAAGCGGCACTCCTTACTTAGACGTTGTAAGGATTAATAGTCAACACACAAAATATTTCATAACGGTAACCAAAGTTTGAATATCACTAAAAGTATATAATTTTAATGTTAATGTCACCAATTCGGAATACGTCAGTCAAACAGGATTATCAATCCTCATTATGAGTCATTATAATATACGTTTTAATAATATTATGCCAAATACTGATGTGTTCCTCAACTAGACGTATTCCAAGGTGTGTCTAAGCAATATCCTAGTGGCATGTTTCGTCTCTGAAAGCCAAATACCGAATTAAACATTTTCACTATAAAAGTGTGAAGTTCAATTATAATTGCCAGTTCGTAATTTAGAAGCAAATAAATTGCGAGAAATATTCACTGCCTTGAATATATATAGAAACAAAATGAAATACAACTTAAATTCTCCAAGGATAACTATCAAATGATGGGATTATCTCCATAGCGTCTTTTTCTCTCCTAAAAGATACTAACTTACACTATATTTCAAACAAAATAAATCTGTACAATTCATTTTACAAGAATCGCTTACAATCGGAACGAATGTTTCCCCGAGTAAAGAGACACAAATTGATATCTCCGAGTAAATCACATTAATTCAAATAACTCTGGATACAGCTGCAGTCCAAGTAAATATATTTCCAGTTTCTATACACTTGAATCCTATGCCCTTATTTCTTAGCTGAAGTAGTCTTATGTTCACAAATCACGATGTTAGTCTACATTTATGTTGACAATTGGTAAAATCGGACCCTACTTCAAACACCTGCAATTTATGTAACTCCCTAAAAATGAGAGACCATGTTTCGCACCCGTACAAAACAATAGGCAGAATTATTGTTTTGTATATTTTAATCTTCAGGTTCTTATAAATCAGACGGGAAGCCAAAATACTTTGAACTGAGAAGTAGCAAGCATTTCCAGAATTTAATCTCCCCCTAATTTCCTCATGAGTGTCATTTTGATTTGTTATTGTTGTTCCCAGATATTTGAGCTTTGAAACATTTTCAAAGGTCTTATTAGCTACCCTAAGATAATTTTGCCCGCCTGTCTGCTGACGGGATACTAACATGTACTTAGTTTTTTCTTAATTGACTTCTATCCCCATCTGTTTACCAGCTTTTAGTAAAACTTCTGTGTTTCTCTTTATTGTATTTATATAATGAATAAAAAAATTTATTACGACCCTATTTGCAGTTTTCACCACTCCACAAAAAGTACAACTTAAAAAATAATTTAAACGCGGTATACTCCGGTTTGTTTTTTCTTTAGCCACGTTAGTTGCTCAGAATATATAACGCCGGATGATATGATAAGTGTTGACTAATAAATTGGAAATAATGTAGAAAGAAGTGGTCGTGGTCTAATTGAAATATTATCCTATCATTTGCCTATAGAGCCTGAGAACAGCCACAAAGATCTGAGTCAGAATAGTCGGTTCCGAGATTTATACTTGAACGAAACAATTCTCAAATTAAATCTGAGGTGCTAATAACTCGATCTCGACGTTCGGTTGAACGTTTTTAAAGTGAACACAATAAACCTGTTAGTAACTTCTTTTGAGGATGAAAGTTACTTCTACTCGATTACTTGCTGTTTGGCAATCTAGGGTTTCTCTGAAAATAATTTTATATAATGCCTTTATTATCCACGAATTCTTTTCGGCTATTCTAAATAGATATTCGTAAACAATGAAAACATGCCATGACTCAAGAAAATATTCAAATAAAACCGAAAATCTTGCAGTTTAAAATAGCCCGAAAGTTAATAATTTCATTCAGATTTTATTTCTCGGTTCGCCATCGCTTTATCGCGTCATGCGAACAGCAGAGTGGTCCAAACCACTTGGACATCTGCGTCAATATTCCACGACATGAACGCGTGCAGGGATAGTAGAGGTAAAGCGTAACTCGTATTTATTTCCGACAGTAGATAAGTTTACGCGTGGTCAGTACACGCTACAGCAGTTTTCAGTCCAGGCAAGCTTCTGAATATAGTGGCAGGAGGAAATATACAGCATTTCTACCGGAAATCAAGCACTGGCCAACCACTTGCATCCAGCGAAATGACTTGCATGCTAATGGTTCTGTGAGGGTTTGTGACAATGGCTAACTTAGCATATCGTAATTGTACTGGGAATTGTGTATTACATGAGGTATATTTAACGTACATGAAGCTAGAACAAACTCTCCTACACCTGGTAAATAATAAATATGCCTCAGACAAGAAATTAAATTTAATATTTATATGTTGTTTAATAATATTACGTGATTTATGTTTATTATTTCAGAGTCAGGTCCCATAAAATGTGGGCCAAGATAATTTACAAGTTATTCACGAGACTTGCCTCAATATTTGCACATAAAATTCTATGAAGCCAGTTTTAATAAATATATAATTTAGTCATAAAAGGTCATTGAATGTGAATGAATGTTTGCTTATAAGTAATTAAACTGCCTGCCAGATAAAAACCGACTTTTTAATGCCCTTGCTCATATGAAGTGACCATAAGAAAATCTAGCACCAAGTAAATATATCGTATGAAGTAACAAGAAAGAGAAGTATTTAACTTGTTTATCTGCATGTGTTAACATACAGTCAATGCATTATTATAACGAGTTTCTCCGCTAGTTGCCATGGTTACTGGTACAGTGAACGAGGATTCGTCTGCTCTTTAGCAAGTGGGGGAAGAGTTGGTAGCTAAGCGAGTGGAAATAGCGACATTTTCGCTTGGTCCGATACATTATCCTTGAAATAGTCCCAGAAGTCTCCAGAGTAACAGAAAAGAGAATCCTGGCTTGGAGAACTTCCGTTATGCTGCTAGCATTGGCTTGACAAACTCAGGCACAGTTAACGACCCTCGACGCCTGACTTATTACCGGGATTTAATGTGGTGATTCTGACGCCGTGTCAACATTGCAGAATGAACATCTATTCACTCTCATACTTTGTGTCTTCAACGTAAAGAATTATGAAGAGCAAACATTTTGCAGTAGGGAATGGAAGAAATGCTGAATATAATATTTCTTCTAAGAGCAAATAAAGGATTAGTGAGTTATAGCTTAAATGTTACGTTCTTTCTAGTTTCCCTACAATGGCTCTAAAGAAATATCTTGCAAGTGCATGTGCTTTTGGAAACAATGAATGGTGAAGTTGTCAGAAAATATTCTACGGACAGCAATTGTTACTTCATCATACAAATGGAGTACACTTCGAGCACACTAAATTGTAAATTTTACGTTACAGTAAGGATTTAAAATTGTTTTGTACTTTCCTCTGCTACTGGGCATGACTGACAAGACTTGGATTAACGAAGTGCCTCAAAATGAATCATCAGTTTCTAAATATGTAACGGGCCTACTCGTTTATAATTCATGGAATACAGGCAGCCCTCGATTTACGCCGGAGATGCGTTCCTGGACGAACCGGCGAAAACGGAATCGGCGTAAATTGAAACTCTCTTATAATGTAAATTAATGGGAAGTCAATGACATGCGTTCCCAGCACCCAAACATTGACGAGTAATATAATGGCATTACATTTAAAGCTCTGAAATAGTGTAAATAAAATAAAGGGAATTTAAAAAGTATATTTTATACACTTACAATCGGCAATTCGTTGGTCCCCGTGATTGACTGCGATTCTTTCATGTGATTGATCTGTAGTCATCTCTGCTGTTATGCGATAGTTGCATTCATGTAAGATGCTGACGTACAGAAAATCGCGTAGTAAATATAAACCCGGTACATTCGCAGAGATTAAATTAGTCCTTTGAAAGTTTAAAGCGCCAGGAATGAAATTGCATAAGATCAAACTCGCATATGCAAAAGTTTGCATTTCACAAACAGCTTTTACCGATTCATCGATCTCATTGGAGCAAATTCGCGTTAATGAAACATAAGTAATTGCAGAGATGACTGTATTTATAATTCTTATTCAAAATCAGCGACGTAAGAATTACAAATTAGTATAAGGATCAGTACGCGATACATTGTAAAATCGGCGTTATTCTGAATCGGCGCAAATCGAGGGCTACCTGTATACTGAATTCATAAGATAAAATTATGTTTTATAACGGGACAATATTATTCAAGAACCTGTTGGCTATTAAATAGGTAAACATTGTCTGAGTTTTAAGCCAGATGCTGGTGATTATTGACAGTTATTATTATTATTATTATTATTACTATTATTATTATTCCATCTATTCACCGCTTTATAAAGTATTTACTTCCATGTACCTGAGAGAATTCTTGCCTCCGAGGTACATAGTTCAGTAGCTATTTCTGAAATACATTTTGTTTTTAACACGTGTTACGTGCATAAATGAATTGAGTTGAATTATTATAGTTTGATAACAGCATCAGTAACAGTAGTAGTAGCAGTAATATTATGATTCTTCTTTTTTCTGTTTCTCGCAAAATGTAAATCTGATTACACACTGCTACACAGTACTCAATTTAGTAAAGATTGAAGCTGTAATTCCATCTTACTTCACTTTCTCTATATATGTAATCAATCAGACTTTTTTTTAGACTTCAAATTTATTACAAAATTTTGCAAATAAACATTACAGAAATGTGATAATTTTCGACTTAAGTTAGACTGATGTCGTAGTGTCTTATTTATTTTTCATTTTTTGCATATTAGTCATTCAATAAAGCTGGATCAACGAAATAGATGATTTATCGCAGAAAGTGTCGTTATGGCGTGGTTGTTATAGAATAATGTAAGTAAGAAAATATTTTGAAGTAAGCATTGGTACCTTACATCAGAATACGTTCCCGGAAATTTGGATACTAAGGAAAACTATAAAAAAATCTCCAACAGTAACAGCCAAAATCCCAGAAAAAACGTTAACAAATTTCACACGGAATGCAACATACAGTGCTGTGCTACAGTTCAATTATAATGTTTCTGAAAAGAATGTGATGTTTACCGAGAGAACACATACTGGACTTTCGGCCCAGAAACTTCACAAATATTTGTGTAATTACATAAACAGAGATAGGAGAGAGAAAGCTTAAAATGCTTTAGAGTTTATCACAAGCTCAAATAAGTAAGCGAACACAATTCTCGCGCACATCCATTAAGACTCTGTCTTGGCAGTTTTCATATTCGCATTCCGGTGTAGAGAGGTCGTTGTATAAATCATTCCTCTCTTCCTCAAAACGAATATATTACTTACTCATTCGTATTCTATTTATTATCTGATCACTTAAATAACCGATACCAATATTTCCACAGCACCATCTCTCGTTAGACGAGTCATTAACCTCCTTTTTTATCTGTCTGACGACAGGTCCATATGAACAGGATCCGTCCATCCTTTTCTCGGACTCGGACCTGTTCATATACGTTCTTGGCAGATGATCCAGAAGTGGTTTGCCATTTCCTTCTTCTGTGTGTGAATGGAGTAATTGTTGGGATGCCACGGAGAAACCGGGGAAGCCCCAGGAGGAAATCTCCTTGATGCCCAGACTACGGCCTTTCCCAACACAGGTTATAAATCTGAGCACCACCGGGAATTGAACCCGAGACCCCAGGATTACAAGGCTAGCTTTCTGACCGCTAGACCACCGTGGTAACCTCCAACTTAACGCAGTGTTAACAATCTCTTACGGATCATTTAAATCTTTCTATTAGATTAACCTATGTCAACTTGCATGCACTGCGTTCACTTTGACTATGATATGCTATTACTTTTTTTAAAAACTGTTTGTAGCAGATACTGCCTGAGCAGATGCAGACCGCTAACATTGATTTTAGTTTTGCTATAGCAGTGAAAATGTATCGTCCGTTCGAGCAGGCTACAGTGCACAGAAGTGATTTAAAATGGCACGCAGAGGAACGAAATAAAATGTTAGCCATATTTCTCCTGATTTTCACTTTCCACATCACCCACCGGCATAGCTAAGTATCAAACGCCATAGACATTGCTCTTGTATCTCACTGTAAATTTCTCGGTTCGAATTTCGAGAGGCATATTTAAAATGCCGTAATATGGTTTTCCGCAGCCCCTGCAGTCAAATTTTAGGAACGTTGTTGAAACAGGCCACGACTTTCGCCGCCTGTATTCTAGCTCGCTATCCTGTACTTCATCCTCATGAACATTGGAAACTTTGCAGTTCACACAGTCGTAAAAACCTTTTAAAACTAAACAAAATATACTTGTACACGTAAATGCGTATATTACATCAACCATGTAGCTGACAGTGCACTGTTCAACGAGTATATTAAAAGTTATTTAAATTTAAAATTCTGCCTCTACCGACATGTTTGTTCTAATGTAAAGGTACCCCTCGGTAGAAACATGTCCCGCCTGATAGTTTGCCTGTGTAGGCATCAGTGCAAACAAGCCTAACACAAAAGCAGCTTGTGTACTTAGGTTTAAAAGTTTCATTTAATCAGCTTTCATTGTGTACCATTGCACATGCCATCTATGTAATACTGTAATGTGGGACGAGAAAGCAAATGTCGACAGGGGCTGATTGCTGCAGTAATCATGTTCAATTTGCAAACTTGTTTCACTCGTAAAAGTTGTTAGGCTTTCACGGCAGTTTGTAGCTTATCTTTCTTCTGCTATGAAAGATTACAGCGTGTTGTTGTAGACTTTACTTTTTAACAAAGAATTATGAAATTTCGAAAAAATCAGTCAACAATAAAATGACATCACCCAAAAACCAAGCAAAAATATATTTAATTTGTTGAAGATGAATGACGTCTGGGTTGTTGCGTCGTGTAGGCTGCTAGTTTACCAACGTTTCGGAAGTGTTTGCTGACTCCATCACCACGACGAATTTCCTCGTTTGATACCACCAACCATCTTCCCAGAAATAACCAACTAACAGAGCAAATATTATTTCCTTTACGAACTGCTGAAGTCATGTGCTACATCCAGTGTTCTTAATACAAAAGATATGTTACAAAATGAAAGCGGTGATGATGGATTACAATAAGAAACGACTACGCTAAGCAAATCAAAATTAGTAAATAAGTGTTTTAGTGCTATACTGTAATAAATTACAAAGCATTAGTGCGTTGAGAAAAATAACAAAACTAAAACAATAAATCTTCATTCGTAAGCTGCATTTTTCGTCTACAATAAAATAAAAACTACAGATGTGCAAATATTTTTTTCTGACATCCCATTTTCCTAGTCTGTAACAATTCACTTAATTTTAATTTTTTATTTTAACGTGATAATTCAACTGCTACAGTAACATACATACTACTACTACTACTACTAATAATAATAATAATAATAATATTAATATAAACTCAATTAAATTTGTTATTAGAGTGTTTTACTTGTAACAAACCAACATACACTGACAAAAATGAAGGATAAATAAAAATCAACTAAAAATAAAACAAAATTATGTTAAAAAGACGTCATTTGCAGTACTGAGACTCCTGGCTTGGTGCACTGTTTACGTAGAAAGCAGAAAATTTTCTTATTCACCTTGTGGGCGCACGAATACCAACAGTCTCCATGATAGAATGTCAATTAGTTTTGCCCTTGAAAATATTAATAATGAATATAGCGTCCAGAAATTGTCGAATAGCATGGTAATTATGTATTTTATAAACTTTTAGTTAAAATATAATTACGTAACATACAAACAACTATATAATATAAACTGCCAAATTTTCTTTGAATACATTCTCTTTTATTAGTCATTTAATGTAAGCTTATTGTACGCAATAGAGATATATTCTAGCCTTGGCCTGAATAAAGCAAAACAACTATACTATCTAAGGAAGAGAAGTAACACGCAATAACATGAAAACGCCATAATGTCCTTGGTACCTGAGAAAAACAAAGTCGACGTGACATTGAAAATAAAATTTACTGTCTAACATTAATACCTAGATTTTTAAAACAACTAGCACACAGACTTAAGACGTCTTTGACAAAGTATTTAAAATGTATATTGCTGGTAATAATTTTAGGTTTCTGAATGTACAGCCCAATAACGTTTCCGTCACACCACTTTTGTACTATATGAATGTAAACTTTAAGAGTTTTAAACCGTTAGCAGAATTATTTTTTTGGTAAAGTTTAAGATCAACGGTAAATTGGAGACATTTGGAATTATTACTTGTATCAGAGATATGTTTGATAAAAATGTTAAAGAAAAGAAGTTAAAGGGAGACCCCTGAGTTACTCTCGACAATACAGAGAAGAGAGAAGAAAACGTTCCTAAAATACAAATGAATTAAGATCTATACGATAAGTAGCTTTGGAACTAAGTGACGTAAAATAAAGAATTGGGCTTGTCCGATAACAGTGTGAGATACATTATGTAAGACCTGACTAAGACATAAATTTACATAATCGAACTGCCCGTCTGAACATACAGACTGCAAAATATCAATAAGGAAGTTTTTAAATTAGTTGCCGTAGATTTTAATTTAGCCTACCTCTATTGATTAAGACCTAGCTTAAATATTAAATAAAATAAATGCAATCGCATATAATACTTTCAAAAATGTTGAAGACATTATTCAAAATCCCTATAGGTCTACAATTACCAACAAGAACTCTATTGCCTTTCTTAAAAACAGGTACAACAGCTGTTTGTTTTTAAAACGGTAGTTTTCCGTAGTCCCTCCAGGCAAGTGTCTGGATAGTACCTTAAATTAGGCCACGACCGCTTCCTTCTACATCATTTCCAATTTATTACCCACTGTCATCCACTCATCCGACGTTGCGCAGTCTGCATACTCAAATCGCAATTTAATAAACTACAATAAATAAGTACAGTATGATAGTAATCTCGTTAGCTTTTAGTTCTATTAAACTCTGCTACTGTGACCATATAGACAAACAAACGTGAGTTTAACAGCAGCGATTAAGATTTAAGTCTAGTGTCTTCATGACAAGATAAATTGCAAGACACTACTTTCAGTTCTAACTTTCTCTCTGTAAAGAATTAAAATACAGAATCTTACAAAAATTCATTCTCTGTGTACGCTTTAGTGTTGATAAATTATGCAGAAAACGCGGCATGTGTAGTAATAATAAGAACATGTAGAAACTCGGGTTTTCACAGTATCGATTCCTTCCAAGGAGCTAAAAGATTACCCGCGTGTGTAAACTTCCCGTCATCCAGTACCAACGAAAAGTGGATTGCTGTTTTCCACACAGAAGTGAGTTGAGCTGCAGCGGAAATAACTCTGCATTAGAGCTATGTTTTTAAGTTAGCGTATAGAACTTTAACTTTCTGGTAAGGTATTTGACTGCGCTACAGATTGTAATAGGTGGATGAAAAGTCTTGAAATACGAATAAAACGGTGCTCTAAAATCACGGAAACATATCTGCTAATATCACAATAACCAAACATAAGCAGGACAGAATTAAAAGTAGGTATTCTCCAATGTACATCTAAATTAATTACGAATTGGACTATCTGTAATACGTGAATTAGTTCTCTCACCTTAAGATATGAAAACAGAATGAGAAAATTGAATAAATAAGTGGACACGAGAAAGTAGAAAAATGCAAGGGGACTGACAAAGACGAGACAAGAGGCACACATGAGAAAAATTCGTAAATATATAATTGAAAATCCTGAAGGGACATACAGGCGTAGATAATGATAATATTAAATCAGATATTAATGAGATACGGTATCTTGGTGTGGACTTAATTCAGGTGGCCCAAGATAGGGTGCAGTGGAGGGATTATGTTAATACACTAATTCCTTATAAATTATGTTCACGCGGTAAAAAAAAATATTCACCAGTTTTTGATTAGTTGTAAATAACACGACTCTCATATCTAAGCCTGTAAAATTTGGCGCCGAGAAAGTGGAACATTTATTAAGCGTAATCTTTTCGACAGTGTCCATGTGGAAAAACATCTTCTTATCATTTAAAGACAAACAACGCGCCCTGAGTTTACATTAATAATAAATCCAAGTCTTGTTATCATTTTAAAGTACACTATGTTATAACATAAGTAATAACATCAGTTTTTTAACAAAGCCACACAAAAGGAAATATGATACAACCGTACGATTAAATCCAAACACACTGAATAAATTACTACACCACAGTACGAAATCTAAACTTTTCTGTCGTTACGTTTCGTTACATTTCATAATAAAACCTGCTCTTTTTAAATTTGTAATGTAAGTCCAGGATTTAGTTACGTAACATTTACATGTGAGGATATTCAATTACTACCACTACTCCACCTATTCCCTTTTATGTTTGAATACAACTTCATAATAATATACCTACACTGGTAAATTTCCTGGAATTCAACTTTTCAAAATTCCACGTGCCTGGCAGAGACTGATAATTGTTAACTTCCTCGAGGAATAAGAACATCTGAAAACGAGCAAACTAAATTTGTAAGTATCACAGAGGGCTTTTTCGTTAATTTAGATGCAAATCCGTTACGCTAAATTTAACAGTCACTCAAATTCTTCTCCTGGTCGCTGTAACGAAAATTGAAGGAATCAAAGCAAATATATTTTTTTAAATTAAAACTATATGGCGTAAAATTTATTTTAAGTTAATTTATTGCTTAATGGAAGAAGAAAGATAAACAATAAGCCCTATTAATTACATTCTAAATGAGTCTTTTTCCCTAATGTCTATTTGCGACAGAATGAGCGACTATAAATTGGATCAACATCTTTTATTTCATTGCCAAAGCTGTTATTAAGAATATAAGTAATGCGAACAAAGATTCGGAGCAGATTCTGAGAATCGATCAAATTAGAGCAAGAATGGTCATAGTTCCTATGTGGTTAAAACAACAAATGGGCACGTAACAATTATTACATTCTCTCCATATTGTTCTTAGGTTCCATTAAACTAATAATTGTAAAATTAAGAATCCTGCGACATTTGGTAGGAGTCCTGTATGTCATGCAATGGGTCAGTCCATCTCATGATAACAGAATATAGGAAAACGCGTACATCAATTACCCAAATGGAGTTCAAAACCGGATTACCAGTTCAATTCTAAAGGGTTTTGACGACGATACGTTACACTTAATATTAATCGTTGTCAGTGTTTTTTCCATCGTCTATTCTTCAAGTCCCGCCTGAAGACGGAGACAGAACCAGCCTCCGAAACGTCGTGGGTTTTAAAGAATAGACGATGGAAAAAGTCCTGACAACAGATAATTTTAGGCGAAATACCAGTGTTAAAACGAATCACGACCGTTCACTAGTTAGACCGGGCAGTACATTCTATGTACAACAAAAAACAAGTAGACAATTAAATAGATGTGTAAGATTATTATTTTGTTATATAATTTATAAATATTACAAAAGATACTGGAAATAGCTGGAATTAAAGTCAAAAAGCTGTGATAACAGACAAATTAGCTACATCTCTATACAAAAAGATAATTATACTAACAATGATAACCCTGAATAGATTCGAACCCGGAAGTAGCTAGATCAAAGTCGTCGCTTGTCTCATCCATCAATGTCACCTCGCCAGCATGCACAGAAATTACTCTCTCCCTGTCTCTGTCTCTCTCTCTCTCTTAGCTGATAATATGCAGGCAAGAAAGGATTCATTTCACTGAGTCCCTGCGTGTGAGTCTAATTAGACAAGTTTGTCAGTTCTAACGTTGCTATTGATCAAGCTAAGGCTAAATTAACTGACTCATGCCAGGGTTACCGACCCTCCCTCGTTCCCTTCCGCCCGCCCTTACCCCATCTTCCGCAATAAGACGCCCCACAGTTCACTTCCAAATAGATAATTCTTAGAGGAGTACCTTCGTCACTGAGTTACGTTAACAGCACTTTCATGAATATTAGACATAAAGGTGCAGCAAAAACATTTCAATCAATAGCGGATGCTACTATAGGAAGTCAGGTTCCAAGGATTATCTAACGGGTTTATATAAACAAAGTTGTGGGAGATTAATAATAGGAACCTCGGTTGCAGCTCACAGTTAGAGTGCTTCGGGCTCTCATAAGGTCTGATATTACACAAAGCCTTTACTGTAAGAGTGTTTTCCTTTGCTCACTAATAATGTACCTTGCTGCAGTAACAGGTAATAACTGTTGATACATGATCTACATGCGAAAATTACCACAAATATAAATTCACAACATTTGTTACTAAAACATACTTACTGATTGTTTTACTGCGATTAAAAAATTCTTGCTTGCCCTAACCAGAGAAGTTTCATGAGTCGCGGAGTATATGTAGTATCTATTACAGTACAAGTAATTGAACGAAAAGCTTACATAGGTAATATATTCCATTCCCTTTTTATCAACCGTAGATGAATACTGAGTATATGTCCCATCAGCCCGTAATTTCAAAAACAAAATTTCAGTTGAGATTTTAGATTCTGATGGAGACCATTACGAACGTGCCCATCGTCTGAGATGTAGGACTTTGTAGTCAGATAGACACTGGCCACGTTTCAGAAGAACTTCGTGAGCCATATCATGATATGAGGTTCTCACAGCGATCAGTTTTAACACTAAGTAATTTCGTAGAAGTTTACGAACGTTTCGGAGGACCTTGCTAGCTCCATCATAAGGGCGTTGAGATCTCTATAATGTTAGTAAACTTCTACCACATTGCACGGCGCTATAACCCGGAAGACAGTCATCTTCATGAGCACAGCGATGGAGGCAGCAGGCGTCTCTGAAACGTCTATCAATATCTGCAAGACTATACAGTGTTACATCCGAGAAAGTAGCCATATTAAAAAGAAACAATAGTATTTGAAATGTAGGTGACACATGATGAAAGCAAATTAATACAAATTCTGTGGAAAAGGTATAAATACTTTCGAAGTCTTCAACACTACTTCAGAAAATAAAATACCCCACTTCAATTACGGGTCACAAAACCTAACCTAACCTTCATTTCGTTACATGTGTTTCAAACCGGCAACCGCGATCTCTTGACAGATAGCCGCTCTACTTCTATGCATTGCAAGCCTTGGCCTCCTTGTAATTAGTGAAGATGCCAAATATTTTCAAACTTTACTGCTGGTACATATAGATCTCTACCAAGTTAGATCAACGTCCACATTTCCAGAGGTGGAATGTGTTAACGTCCGATTTTCTCTAAAGATTAAACTATAAGAACTTTGTAAACTAACTGAATATTCAAGTATAAAAATGTTTCAGAACAAACTGACAAATTATTTTAAAAAATGGTATGGACATTACGTCACTGGAGGAATCACGAATCTGCAATACTTACACCAGTTAAGATATTCATTAATTTGTATTTTTCAGGTATAAACTCAAATATTCCCGCATTCTTCATATTTAAATGTTTAAAAAAACACGACGTTCTATGGGAGTGTTGATCTCATGTTTATACAACACATTACATGTGCAAGTCGAGAGATTATTTAGCTATCGTCATGAAACTATACGTAAAATATAGATTTAATGCTATTTTGTATTATACAAACAATGCGTTAACAGAAGTTTGTTAACTTGTATCTGAAGTTTCAATTTCTTTCTTCACAAAAATTCGAACGACTAGCTATCACGTTGAGAGTATTGATGTTATGCTCATGTGGACAACTAACATTAATTTCCGTATAAAACTTTAAAGTCATCCCTCTATATGCCCTTCAGGCAAATGGGGGAGAGGTGGTGTAGCTTCCACTCATGTTTACCCTCAGCAGTAGATAAGGGTGAGTGGTCAGCGTCACGCTCAGTTTGCGCATTACCCCAAGAAGAGGACCTCTTAACCCTTCTACGATTTGAGGTTTTCACGACGGTGAGTCTGAAGTTTGCTGTCTTCTGGGTTTTCGCGCCGTGTAGTCTGGTAGATGTTTACCGACGTTTCATCGTCCTGATGATGGAGGCAGCAAGGATCTCTGAAACGTGGGTATACTTCTACCAAACTATACGACGCAGCAACCCAGAAGACAGCAATCTTCAACCTATTAACCCATTGGACAGGAGGCTGGGTGGACCACAGAGGCTAGAGGAAAAAATACTCTTCCTCTGTCCGGGAACGAACCCCTGTCGTCCAGTCTGTAATCAGTCACTTTACTGACTGAGAAACCGGCTACTTAATTACTGAATACTCCCGATTTTGTTTCGTTGGGAAGTTTTTTTTCGGATAATGAAAACCCCGAATTATCCATAGACGTAAAAGAAAAACAAGCGAATGTAACAAATACGTACGTTTAGTTAAAGGTATACACTATTCAATTGCTTATAAATTTACTAACAACAGAAAGCGGTTTACATAAAATTTAATACAGTGCATACCAACTTTAAGAAAAATGATTCCAACAGACGGTAATAACGTACTTTTGTCTCAAACGTCAGGTTTCAGTAACAATTTATTTATGTCAATACGCTAAATAATGTCACTGTTACATTTATTTCATCCTTTATAAACGTTCTAAATTTTATAACAGTTTTTCTGAACTAATTTTTAGTCTTTGTTTAAACCAAATAGACCCCGGTTAAACGGCCCCCCGGACACCCGGGAGTCTTTTGCTTGTCATTCGTCTATATTTCCACGTCAAAGACAATCAGTGGACAAGAAGGCGTCATACGTCCGAGTCAGAACTTGCTGTTGAGTTATAGCTTCATTTTCAAAATGTGATAGATTCAAATTAATAGTGAGCTTGAATAGACATTGAAACCCATTATCCAGTCAATTACTACTCCGTGTAACAATTCGCACTAAAACACGTAACTCCGCGGTCTTCCGCCACGATCAACACATCACCAAGTCTGATATGTCTAATGCGGATTCGGGCATTATATTAGAGGAAGGCAGATTTACAGGATTACACTTATCGAATATTCCCGACCAGTCTTCACCTCCTATTGCCGTTATGTAGATATTAGTACTCTACCAGATAATAGTCAGTATGGGAGTGAATATCCCTGTTACACGTCAGAAATACTTGATAACATAAAATCACTGTCAGGGTGTCAAGAAGCAGTTTCATTTAAATAAGAGAAAGTTGTCGTAGACTGCTTGGATTCACTGAGGAATACTACGGAAATCAGGTATTATAGTCGTCTCTTTATTGAGTTTTAAACCTGGTTCTTTTGGAATACATTTCAGATGTGTTACGTTTGAACTTACAGTGCCTGAAAGCACGAAGTTCGGAGGAAAATTCACTGGCCTAAACTAGGTCAATTGTGAGTAAATTGTATAATAACGAAGATGGTTGTATTCTGGTTTGTAGCGCCGTGTAGTCTAGCTGAAATTTCAGAGGTCTTTGCTGCTTCCATCTGAGGGGAAGGATGAGTGATTATGAAGGCAGCAACGACCTCTGAAACGTCGGTAACCTTCTACCAAACTACACAGCGCTAAAAACCAGAAGACACTCACAGCCGTCAGAAAATCAAATCCTATAATGCAGTAAGTCTATAACAAAGATACACTTCGTTACATTCGTTACTAGGTAAGTAACTAGGATAGACAAAAAAATTAATGCGTACAGAATTATGTGGAAACCTCTTGGAAGACCATAAAGGAAATGGAAACATGACACTATTACAACAAAACAGAGGGTTAAATTAAAAAATGTGAGATATAATAAGATTACTCTAAGCTGAAGTTGCATATAATAAAATTCTAAGAAATGATCTAACAAGTATTTGACAAAGAGTTTCGTGAATGGTGATTAGGAAATAATAACGCAAATAATGTATAGGTAGTCGCAAAGGACACTTAAGGTATGTGTATTATAAATTGAATTACACCTTTTGATTGTTGCCCTTTTTATATAACATGGCTAAAACATATAGTAAACGTATACTGACGTTTCAGAGGTCCTTGCTACCTCCATCATCAGGGCGATGAGTAACATGCAGTAATTTTTTAAAATAGGAATTGCTTCTTAGCAGTTCGGGAATTACCAGAACAAGCTTCCGTTTTAATAAAGATGATTTGTTCAGTTTGGAAGTATAATATAAAGCGTTATCTCAAAGCGCAATTAGACCAATTGTTGAGAAGGAAAATTAATCAATTAACTAACTTACAAAGATGGATGCCCGTATTGTTCTATTATGCAGAATCGGACTAACCATTATTATGTCCAATAACAAAAATTTCCACTCGTGTTTATTTTTAACAATTTAACAGATGGAAGGCTTACTCCATGAATTATATTGCATTCGTCAATTCTGTATAATGTGTTTATATAACAGAATGCACATATCCACGTTGGAGCTTTTCGTATTTGCTTATACAGACACGTGTACTTCTTTCTGAGAACAATTCAAAATCAATGACATTTGTATTTGGAAAAATGGTTGCTATCATAGTTATTTCAAAATGTAAACATTTCTGACTTAATTTTAAAGACGTTATAT
This sequence comes from Zootermopsis nevadensis, assembly GCF_977971745.1. NCBI lineage: Eukaryota > Metazoa > Arthropoda > Insecta > Blattodea > Termopsidae > Zootermopsis > Zootermopsis nevadensis. The sequence goes on from NW_028259162.1 coordinate 14,271,802, forward strand.
GAAATATGTGTTCTTTTATCAACACTATCCAATCATCTAAAGTATTAAATATTTCTGGCCTCAGTTAACGAAGTGCGACAAGGTCTCCTTGCTTCTTCGAAAATAAACCCGCCATTCAGAATATTGTATTCGTAATAGAATTTGAAAAGATTTTTTATAAATAAATGATTCAATTAAATTATGTAACAAAATTATACACAGCTTTTAAAGAGTGATCTTCAACAAACTGCAGATTTATTATATCATCGAAGGAAACAGAAGAATATTACGACAGCTAACTTGTCAGGGACATTTAAGAGAATTCAGGGATTAAATTCTTCATAGAAGTGCGATAAAATTCTCTTCACTATCACATTCAAATCGGCTGTAGATTTGGCCCTCACAGCACACTTCTTTTTAACAAATACCATTGTCATTTTTCCCTACAGCAAAGTTTACCGAAGCGTGAATTTGATAACTAATCAAGACTAGTAACCAGTTTTCGAATTTATAAAGCTTACCCTTAGGCTCCTATAAAACTTTATGATCTACTTTATCGCGGTGAAGCGTAAAGTCCCTTTAAATGTGCCTAAGAAACTATTCCACCACCTCGCATTTCCCTATTTTACTTCAAAATACATCAAAGAATAACGATTTATTGTACAGTAAAAGTGTTTTTCTGACTTTGTTTATTACCACTTGGCTTACTACAACAGTAATGCTTTCTGCTAGGCATATTATCCTTTCCAAAATGCGCCATTTACGAACTTATGCAGAACCAACCACTCACTACGTCAATACTGAACTAGTACAAGTAATGACCGCTTCCACGAAAATTCACATGTTCTCATAAAACTTGATCATATTACTAAAAGTATTTTTATTTATTTGCGGATTAATTAATGACGCTGTCAGTAGGTGTAACAGCAGTGTTAAATAATGTTATTAGTGAATGAGTCGGAAAGGATATAGAAGGAAAAGGTTATAGAATTTATTTACATGGAGGGACTAAAATATCGCTTAAAATAGGTTCCTGATGATGGCAACTGTAAGCACCTTTGAAACATCGGTGAATTTATACAAGACTATACTGCGCAACATCCCAGATGAGCGCCACCTGCATGGAAAATTTGTATTTAATTACCGGATCTCTATTAACCGAAAGGCTATTTTGCAATTAATTCCGATTACACTGGTAGGTAAACAATATAAAATACGATGGGATATCCTAAATACACTTGAGTGAGAATAAAATTTAGTGTCTTTCAAAACAACGCAGTGAATGAAGAAAACAGTTTTATTTATCTATTCTATTCAGTGAAGCTTGGAGATATTTGTACATAAGTATGGATATGCCATGAACACTGTGGTGGTAATAATCTGTCAGATGTATTCTTTAACAGCAATGGTGACTTTTTCCCCACAAAATGAATCAGTATAATGTTTGTTTGTGCACCTTCCCAGTTTATCGTGTACATAATGCGTCATGTCAATTACAGAACTGATGATTATCATTCCACCTATGACACACACATTCGTATTAATATTGTGCCCGTTCTCGAAACCCCTACTGCCTTGGCTAAAGTTCACTGATAACTTTGATGTTGGATGGTCAATCAGCTTATTAAAAACTTTCATGAAACTATCATTGCCAATATAACATAGTATTTCAAAAGCGTTCCAATTTAAAGACACACAGTGTGTGTCGTAATAAACTAACATATTGTTCACATTCTAGTTTATGTGGCATACCCAGAGTTACCGGACTAACAGAAGTTTAATTTACACACAATAAATATTTCGATATATCCTTATATAACTTGACCTCGTGGATATATTTGCTCTAATTAGAGCAGCTATTGCAAAATATCCATGCTAGTGAAAACTCCTCATTTGTTTCCTATGCCGTATTTCATCTTAAATATCCAAACAAAATTAGATTCAACATGATCACAATTGATTACTAATCTCTCGTATGCGCACTGAACAGCTGCAGTTTTGTAAAAATTTGACAGGTTACCAAATAGACTTTCGTTCTGAGGAGGTTACTTAATCTACTAGACATTTTGGTAGGAATCCTTGGACGAGTGATCAGACCTCTACCTGTACACAGGACAGCTTTGTGCACGATTACATAAGATAATTTAATTAAAGCCTGATTATATGCTTCTCGTTAAAGAACAAAGATGCCTGTCTTCTGGGTTGTAATACCGAGTGGTCGGGTAGAGGTTTATCAAAGTTTTAGAGGTCCTTGAAGCCTCCATTATTTTCTACCAGACTACACGGCGCTACAACACAGAAGACAGCCATCTTCGGACTCAAAACCTCATATCCAATTCATTCAAAATGTTTCAGTGCTGCATATTTTATGAAACCATTTGAAATTAATCAAAACGAAAGCCTTTTTTTAAGTAGCAAGATTCACACCAAAGCAACTAGTAAAAAGAAACAGACTATGCGCGTTGAGCGATAGATGTTGCTTGCATTTCAATGTGAAGCTTTCGCACCGGAATAACAGCGATATAGGTTTTAAAATTATCGCTCAGTGACAGGCGATACGTGACAAAAATAACCTTCATACGATATCACTGAGCGATAAATATCTTGGCAAAATATGAATTATAATTTCTTCACACAAATGCTTCTTTTTAATATTTCTACGTTTACGAGGAAACTTCATGGTCGAATTGTCGAGTCGAGTGGTAACGAGTTCTAATCTCGACATGGAGAGCGCCTATCCTGACTGGAGTGTTCATGGTTTTCCTCAGTCCCTCTAGGCAAATGACACAATCGCTTCCTTCCACTTCCTTTCCAATTCATTATTCATTGTCATCCTTTCATTCAATTCCATATAGTCTGAGTTAGTGAAAAAATGTAATATATATTATAAATATCGTACTTCAGAATCTAACAAAAACTGAAATTCCGTGTCGAGATATTATGCTCATATTCTGAGCTAAACTTGCAGTTGATTTGTCGATCTTGGTATTTTAGTTTGTGATTCTGTGTTGTCCTGTAAGCGGTGTTCAAGAAGAATCTGACTACAATTAAACTTGGCTCAAAACCAATTTCTTACAACTGGCCGATTATCACATTTATAGAATCGTTGCACTAATTACTGAGATAATATAAATGACGTTCATGCAAAAGAATCACAGAGATGATGTTAAACTAACTACAAGCAGAAACAGAATAACTGGGTCGGTACTATTTTTACTCAGGAGAAAAGTTTTGACTTTGGCATTGTAGACACACGCAAACGTCCAATGGCCGCTAGAAATTTCATCACATCAAAACGTATTTCTCAAAGTACTTCAGTATGCAGAGTTAAACTCTTATAGTTTAACAAGGTCCATTTGCCCCCCCCCTACAAATAATGCCCATCCACACTGTTAAGGGAGCAGATTTTCTCATGATTACCATAGAATAACAATATTCAATTCAATTCAATTCAATTAATTTATTTACGTGTTTGCCAACAGCAAGAAGCCAATAACAGGCAAACACTGATAATACATACAATAATAGTGAAATAATAATGAAAAATAGTACATAAACAGATTAACTAAACTTATACATGTACAGTATTAAATGTAACTGCCAAGTACAGGCAAACCCAAAATAGAAACAATATTAACACAGAGCAAAAAATGAAGAAATATTAATTACAAATTAATGTGGTTCAGTGTGGACTGTATTCATCTCGCCCAGGGCACGAACTTATAGTGTGCTATTGTGAACACGGTAATGAAAATTCTGGTTGCATAAGAAATTAATATCCTCACTACATCAGCGGATATTAAAATCACATAATGGACTCTGCTCCATGTAGTTATCTGGAATTTCTTTACAATAGTTTTTGTAGTTTTAAATATTATAAAGAAAAATATGGCCAGTTATGAAGGTAACAAATATCTCTAAAGCAGCAATATCAATCAAATTTTAATTGAGCTCGAAAGAATTAAATTGGTATGACGTTTTGACTAAATTCAGCTTCTTTTGGGTAAGGCCCAGTGGCGTGCTCTTATGGACATTATAATGAGTCTTCCGTATTCAAAAAAACCGTAAAATTTATTGAAGTACAAACAATTTTCAAGAACCATATACGATTAATGATAATGTTGTAAAATACGAGACTCATTACTGTACACATTCGCCCGTTCATTACTTAACCCTCTGAAGCACGAAGTTTATTTCAATTATATAAAAAATTCTGTTCCTATCTCAAAGAAAACACGTCGTACTGTGTAAATATCAGTTTTTATATGTTTATGGAAACTATAGCTGTTTGCTATGAGAATAATAAGAAACATACAAACACATTTTTTGTGCAACACAGCAGATGGTACATATATATGGCACCATGTTTCAAAGCGTCACGTCTAGAACTTGTTAGGGGCCGGGTAACTGGAACTTGCATTTACGAAAGTGGCAGTACCTGTGTCACTGACGTAAATAAAGCATATAATTGTTATTAGGGTAGAGGCCTTGCGATGGGCTGATCACTCATCCAAGGAGTCCTATCAATGTCCAAAATAGATCAAATGAATAAATAAAAACCTCGACACCTAAGGATAAAAGATAAAGATTAAGTAAGTAAGTAACTGTTATTAATGCAAGGAGGGTGTAAAAGGCGTGCTATCAAAGAATGCCAATCACTTGCTCCATTTTTTTGAACCAAGAATGTACTTCATGAACAACGTAAAACGCTGCTCGCTTTAGTGCGCCATTTTCCGTTTTTACAACTCCTCATTTCTTATCAAGTTTCCTACCTTTCATACACAACAACCCTTGTTTATATCTATTATATATGCTTTTCAGCCCCTTCTTACCTACTGAAATACGGTATAATAGCACGAACACCCCTTCTCACTTGTACTTCCTCGCTGCTGTTACGTGTACTTTATTTGCTCAAAGCACAGCTATACGACTTTGATACATTTCTTACTCCCAAAACCTTCCTATTGCCAGAATACGCGTATGGTTCTATTTTTTTTTTCACTCAGATCCAAATGTGAACGACCTGAGATTGTACGTTTGTCTATCTAGATTTCTGGATATTCTTTTGTATTTTATAGTGCTGTTTATCTCCGTGACAATCTTCGTCTGAAACATGTGAATTTTACAACGCCTTAGAACAATATTGGTATATGGTGAAATAATAAAGAAAGTATTATAAAAAAGTTACTGGATATACACAGGGTGATTATAAAGCATGAAACCATAATGCATTCAATTAAACCAAAATATATGACATGGTAATCAAATACTATAGTGTCCACGGTAACAAATATTTTGTTTTATATTGAGGCTGATATTCTGTGACAATAAATACACATAGCTGTGATTGTGAGGACAGTTTTTTTAAATATGTTGAAGAACGAAAGTTTTCCCTACTTTTAAAGCTGCTAAAGCGTTTTTATATATTCTTGAAATTTTAAATATCTTTATCTTTGGAAACAAAGTCTCGATGATAGCGTCGTTCTGGATTGTCACGCTGTGGAGACTCGTGGGTAGATACCAATGTTTCAAAGCAATATACCGTCTTCAACTTCAGGGCTAAAAATGGTTAAACAGGGCGTCGGCGGTAAGACGCTGGACACTAAACGCCTGAGCTGCAGCACGGCCAAGCGTTTCAACAGCAGGAAAGCCGAAATAATTACAAATATCGCCCAACAGTGGGGCCTATCAAGGCATACTTAGGAAAACATATGCTCTTTAATATATAAATAATAAGATCTAGTATAGAAGTAATAAAATAACCTTAATTTGTTCCTCTACAAAAGAATTCCAGGAACACGTAAACGTCGGTCTTCTGTAGTTCTGATAGATAAAGGAATCGTAAATCGATAGATAAATGGCGTGAACTATTAAGTTAAAAATTATTTTACTTTGAATCGTCCCAATCCTAGAAAATATTTGATTACCTAAAGGAGGTAGACAAAATTTTGAAGGAATGAAAGTCGAGAAAGGGGGACCGTTTCGTTTGTTTACCTGTTTAAGCAAGTCATTGATTTGTGCCTGTGGCTCCTCCACGCTCCATTAACCGGTCCATCTAAAAGATATAAGTAGAGTGGTAATGTTACATTTATAGGCATAAGGGGAGCCGTATTGAAGGAAAAACTCCATTAAGTTGTTTTTAATGTAATGTGATACCTCTCTTTATGATGCAACTCGCAACATTTTCCTTTAATCTTCGAAAGCGGTGTAAAGGTTTATAAATAGGAAAGAAACACATTTTCTGGTAAAGACCGCGGGTAAAATATTCAGTATCTTTCTATGACTCTTTAAACATACAAATATGTTACTCAATTATTTTAAAAATGAAAGTCACAATTTCAAAAGTAATGTCGGTGTTTGTTAACTATAAACGTCGCTATTAGAATTTTTGGTCCTTCAGCAGAACCGAACTGGCAAACCACACCCTTAATAAAGCAGTTTATGATAGGATTACTATTTGAAAAGATCAACTTATTCAGATGCCATAATGGCGCATATAGCTATGATGTATTCGTTCTGAAGTGGTCGCTTGGGGCGCAAATAGACGTATATAGTCTGTATTTTATGCGTTGAGGTGTGTAAGTGGGGAAAATCTTAATTAAGAGTAGAGCGAAAGCCAAATACATTTGTCTGTGGCATATGACACGCGTAAATGCATACGGCCAACTGTCCGACTTCACCGAATTAGGACGATGTTCTGCGAACCTTCCACCAGCAATCATTATGGCGACTACTGTACATGAATAAAATACGTAGTTATTGAAGATTTCTGGGTTGTTGCGCTGTTTAGTCTGGTCGATGTTTACCAACGTTTCAGAGGTCATACTGCCTCCGTCATCAGGACGATGAGTATGAATATTTCTGTCTTCTGGGTTGTTGCGCTGTGTAGTCTGGTAGATGTTTACCAACGTTTCAGAGGTCATACTGCCTCCATCATCAGGGCGATGAGTATGAAGATTTCTGTCTTCTTGGTTGTTGGGCTGTGCAGTCTGGTCGATGTTTATCAACGTTTCAGAGGTCATACTGCCTCCGTCATAAGGGCGATGAGTATGAAGATTTCTGTCTTCTGGGTTGTTGCGCTGTGTAGTCTGGTCGATGTTAACCAACGTTTCAGAGGTCATACTGCCTCCGTCATCTGAGCAACACATTTTTTTTTATGGCAGAAGAAATGTAAAGCTGTTTCAGTAACCTTAAGAGAAATTCACTGACCGCGTATTATAATGGAGAAAATTGGCAACAAAGGCAAATACTATTAAGTTTAGCGAGTAGGGATTACATTTCAAAACAGGGAATATACTAAAACCGAAGAAAATTTTATAATTTCGTCCGAACTTATAATATGTGCAAAGTTTCTCTTCATTGTTACAGAATAAACGTATCTGGTTATATTACACAGAACGTTAAACATTATCCCTCTAAGATTTCCTGTTATTATGTAGGTTCAGACGCCCTGTTCTTCTCTGCACCTGATAGAAGATCACTTGACCTTACGTTTTGGTTAAGTTTCTCCGAATTGTGTATTGCACTCTTTTTCGAGTTTTTTTTATATATTATTATAGTTTATTGCTATTTTTGTACTAATGCCTTTTGTCTGTGAAGAAATAAAATGTTGCTGTAATAATTTTAGAGTCAAATAAAATTACTTTTTAAAACGTCTAGAAAATTTGCAGTTTATCACCTCGTACAAAACTAAACGCTTTTAACAAGTTGTCTTCGAAGTACAAAAATTGTCCTACAGTAACATCATCACCAAGGCCCTAAAACAAGCTTAATTTGTTATACAAATGTATAATTAATCCATTTCTTCATAAGTCATTTACTGAAAACTTTTACTTTTATGTACTATATTTTAAGGCATTACGGTAGTATTAATACGTTTCGTAACATTGTACCTTTCAGTCTGTATTTCGAAAGTGGTTTCACCATCTGCCTCGGTTGTTTGCTATAGCAACAGTCTTATTTGGGGCTTTGTGTGTGTCAGTGTTTTTCGAAGCTTTCTGACAATAGGAACGACAGAACAGCAATTTGATGGTTCTGCTAACACCGGTATCCTACCCCTCTGGAATTGTAAAGCACAAATGTAATATTCTAATAGCTCGCCACGTGCACAGGTTTTAACTTATTGACTAACAACTCCTGGAAAGCTTCGGCTGAATAACGATGCATTTTAAGTGTTCACTTCTGCTGTGTTCCTTGGTATGAAGTATGACTGAGCGTAATTAATACAGAATACTTTATTCTTTATTTTTCAAAGTTTTAAACGGGATAAAAATGTTAACATGACCTTTTGCTTCCGACCTGGTTTAATGATTAATAAATCGTATGCTCGATTTCAGGTGAGTTCGAAGATTGCTGTCTTCTGGGATGTAGCACCGTGCAGTCAGAGGTCCTTGCTGCCCTCATTATCAGGGCGGAACGTTGGTAAACTTCTACCAGACTATACGACGGTATAACCCAGAATACAACCATCTTCAAATTTTAGGTTATCAGTATTCTCGAACTGTCATTCAGTAACGACGGTAATATTTGTTAATATATGGTTAGAAAGGTATATTCCATTAAAGTACGCTTCTTCTAGATGTTACACTACCTATGTCGCATACTTTATTTGCCTTGATAGTTTATTGTATGCAAAATCTACTGTTCTAAAACTGATCACAAGAGTATAACACTGCAGAAATTTATAATGTTTTTTTAAATACATAGTCCTAATGAAAAATGTGTTAACTGAGAGTTACTGATGGTAATTACATTTATATTTTAATTTGCACACAATCTTCTTCCGCTTAGATACTCTTCAAACTTGAACTTCATGCAAAATATGATTCATAATGCATCGTAAAACATCAACAGTAAATTCACCAAACCAATTTATTTTGTTCACCTCATGACCAAGTTTAGGCAATAGGAATGGCTGCCAAATCGGTTAACGCGTTTCAATGTAAACTCATCGATTCGTAAGTGCCGCAAAGGCTGTAACTATAAAATTGTTTCTCTAAGATGACTATCAAATTCATTTTAGTTCTAGTCCTGCATGCAATTAACACCTGCAGAAAAGTAGGCATAGGCATGCTAGAGAATGGTCAAGGCTCGTGAAAGTAACAGATGCGAGTATTGAGAACCAGACAGACGTCTAGTCCTTCACCTGTAACGACTATGGGTTTCCCGGTAGGACAGAATAAGGTTTAAGTCCTCGAGGAGCATAAAATGGCCTTGCAGTGGGGTCTACGGTTAGCTTACTCTACAATTCCCCTCTTTTCAAACAACTCATTACGTTCCTCAGCTTCTACTGTGGACCCACTTAATGACTCCAATTTGAAAAACCAACTTTTACGAGTCTATTACTGGTAAGTTTAATATTATGTCCCTTCTCAGCTAAACTGGTGTATATGCAGCGTGGTTTGTGTGTATAAACGTACACAATTCCAGAAACAATGATTTTAGTGACAGATACTTACGACAGACTAGAATAAGAAAGAATAATAGGTTCATAATAATACCTGGAATGTAATCACAAAATTGTAAGCAAGAATTATATTCACTAACACCTCAATGATTGGTAATTTTATTTGCTTTATCAATAGTTTTACAATTAAGGCGATCGAATTAATACTTTTGTTCCTTTAGAAACGTGTTTTCATCTCTAAGAGGCACTGAAATGTTGAATAATCATATTTACAACTGCGACCTCTAGTATTTATGCCTTGTTTCGGTTTCTTAAATTTATGGTAGTCGTCTAAAAAGTTAACAACAAATTCCGTCTACGTGAAGTTTGTCGGACTGTCGCCATGTTGTAATTGTTGATGTATAGAAAATATTTCAACCATGTTTTGTAGGAATGTTTATAATCCATCTGTATACAAGATTTCATACACTTACAATGAATTGTCCGCTTCTTACAGTTGTCAAACTGAAAGGTCGATCAAAATTATCGCGTGACCGCCATTTTGTTTTTACTACTACAAAAGAAAACCAATTTAAAAGCTACATATTTTTCTAACATCTTATATTAAAAATCATATAATACGCTATTGTAAGGGGTACACTGTACATAAATTGGGACACCATTCTCTTACGTCAATGTACCCATGAATCATAACAAATTTTGTAAAAACAGGCGAATCATTTCAAGAGTTTAAAGGGTAAACACACATCCAAAGACTGACAGCATATTATTTCAAAAGCCTACTGAAAAATAACTTGACTCAAATGTGGACTGATGACCACAATCAAAGTTCTAACGACATTGAAAACCTCAAAAATCATCCAGACAAATAAAATGCTCTGAAAAGCCATCTCGAGGATACACAGCGCTTCCATTTTAATTCACAAAACTTACAGCACTTGATAACACAGGTTTAAATACTCTTTAGAATTTACCATAGTACTATGGTTGTTTAATACACTTCGGTGTGCAGATACACCGGTGCTATTTATTAACGTTCTGAACTTTTAAAATCAGTAAACTCTTGTGTTTAATAAATGAGTTGTGCACTGAATACATCGGTCACCTTTGGTCCATTATCTGCAGCATACAGACAGGATGTGGATTTACGAGTGGATTACACTAAATGGCGACATTTTTGATGAAAGAGCCCGTTTTGTGTGAAGCTTTTGTTAAGCCAGTACTAGCGTCAATCTGTATATATTTTTACAGAACGAAAAAATGATAAAGTTCATAGTTCGTAACAATTGGAGATTTGTGATTGAGGTAAATAATGGTGGAAAAAATGAACATCACTTTTGTCTCGTATAATCCCCGGTGTTTATGACATGGCTGAATGAAACACGTCAAATCACTTCAGATATTTAAAGATAGAGTTCAATAAGAGCATGAGTGTGCTATACGAACAACGCTCAATTCCATAAGTAGGTAAAAATGCCTAATATGTCAATGTGAAAATATGAATATTGAGTTGAATATTTGAGTTAAAATAACGAAACATGTGGTCGGTTAAATTATTTTAAATATGACGTCAGAAAGTACAAAAATGAAACTTCACCATCACACGCATCAAATTGCTGTCAATTTTATGTAACCAATAATTTCGGTCTAAGAAACATTTCATTAAGATTTGCGTTATATATAATCTTTGTGCAAGTTGAAAACTACAACCATTACGTCGTGTGTGTGAATGTGTGTAAGTGTGTGCGTGCAGTTCAACAAACGGAAAATTAAATGAATATCAAGTAAAAAGAAATCGACAGACGTTAGCGGCACAGTCTGCAATCAATACGCATCACGAAGGATGCTAGGTTCTGTGTCTCCGTCCACATGCCCTGTTCGTCTCGTTTCTGCGCCTAATTATTTTCAAGTATTCTGACTGCATTTATTGGAGAAGACCGTTACATATGGAGACGCATACGTAGAATTACACATGTAGAGTTTGAGGTTTTGACAGCGGTGAGTCTAAAGATGGCTACCTTCTGGGTTGTTGCGCCGTGTAGTCTGGTAGATTTCCACCAACGTTTCGGAGGCGCAACATCCCAGAAGACAGCCATCTTCAGAATTACACAGTTTATATACATAAGTTCGAAATTCAGTACGAAATTTTAAGGAAAATCAATTCTAACCTCAAAACAGCACTTTGGACTTACAATTTTAAAACCCTGGTTTTCGACAATAAAAATGGAACCAGAATCCGACAAAACGTGATAGGCGATGGATATGAAAGGACCTTGTATTTGATGTTATGTTTGTAAAGAAGAATCAGAATCAATTTAAAATCTACTTTAATAGAATCCTCAATTGTAGAATTATTCAGCCAGTGCTGATAATAGTCAGTAGTCACTAATACTTGTCTGGTTTCGTAATCCAACATTTTCACCATTAACTGTATTACTTCTTAGCTGTTTTTACGACATTTTTATTTTCTCACTATTTTTTTGTTTTTTCCGTCTTATATTTGTTTCCTTTGGCGAACAATTTCTGTAGAATGCAATTTCGTAATCGGTCTCATTTTTATCTACTTCTTTCAAATATTTATATTCTGAAATTCGACAACGTCTCGTAGCTTGATCGAATTTGAGTTTCTCAACACCAACCAAGGTCATTTAGTAGAAGATCCACATATTCTGTACCTCTGCATCAGATAAAGATGACAGACTTTATTCATTTGTTTCAGTTTTCCTCGTATGTATTTTATGATAATGTGTCACTGATCTGCAAACTGTCTGAAGCGATGTCCCTTACACCATTTACGCATGTAAATACTTTTATATTCCTATGCCCATTGTCTGTATGGAGCTGAAAAAGTGACAAAACCAATGAATCACGGAAATCTCGCAATGATATGAATGAAACAAGTGATGGTACTGGAACATAACCCGCTAGATTTGACATTGTAATTAACAGAGTCTATTGAAATATATCTTTCACTCTCTACACGATATCAGGTTCGCATAAACACATTTCGATTCGCATCAGTTGCATCTGTAACTGCAGAGAGTGACAAGGAAAAAAATACGCCCGTAAACAGTTCCTGTGAAGCTATGATTGAACCTATAGCCTACAGGAAAATCAAACTGTACACACATTCAGCAGTTTAGGTTTAGTCAGTGACGATTAATAGAAAATACGTTCCCTTTATGATGCTTAATTAGCCTAAGGCAGTAAAACGAATAAATCAGAAGTCTGTCACAAACACTTGAATGCGTCGATGCGAACGAATGTCTGGAAACAAAGAAGCCTGTTTTCCAGAATTAAAGCTGTGTAGACTAGTAGAAATTTGCCGACGTTTCAGAGTTATCTACTATTGTATGTACTAGGGACACTCATGTGTCTCTAATTACCACTGGATACCACTGAACGATATATAAGAAAAGAACCGACAATTCAACACAAACTTCATTTTATATTTAAAAACATATCGTAGCTCAGTCAGTACAGTGACTAGCTACGGGCTGGACGACCGGGGTTCGATCCCCGACGGGGGCAGAGGATTTTTCTCTAGCCTCTGCGTCCAGACCGGCTCTGGGGCCCACCCAGCCTCCTCTACAATGGGTTCCGGGGGTCCTTTCCCGGAGGTAAAACCGGCCGGGGCGTGATGCTGACCACTCACCCACATCTAATGCTGAGGTCAAGGAAGAGAGGAGCTATACCTCCACTCACCCTAAACGCCTACATGGCGTATAGTGGGACAAACTTTACTTATATCAAAGTACAAATTTGATTCATCTTGCTAAGCAAGTGGCCTTGTGGAGGGTTTTAGTAAATTCCGTAGTAAATTTTTCGGTCTTATAAAAAACATCAAATGTCTAGACTAATTGTGTTTATTATTAGCTTCTTAAGAGGGATTGTACTCCATAGAATGACAATTAATATTTTGTAAAGCTATAATATTAAAACTATAAATCGCACACTTGTTCAGTTTTAACTCGAAAGGAAATTGATGAAATATATTACTAACTTAACGATGTTATATAAGCTGGTGCGGATAAATAATAAATATTTTGGTGTTAAGTTATACTATGGTTAAACATCATCAGTGGGTTAGGGCATTACCTAGTACCATGAAATTTTAACATATAAAAAATATTTCAGCGTTCTAAAGCAAGAGCTAAGAACATTTTACATATTTTGTCATGAAAAGAGAAACCGCTTACCTGCCTGTCGTTAATTTTGATAGAGGCGTGTTTTGATATATTAAGAATATTTCACTGTTATCATAAATCTGAGTTAAGAAATTAACGATTGAAGTTATTTGTGGGGCGCTTGAGCTGTTACTGACTATAGGTTGGTGCGTACATTTTTATTTTTTAAAATTCATTATCGTCACTTCAATCACCATCATAGCTTACGTCCTTTCAACTGCAGTGGTCTTCATAACAGCTCATGAATTACTGTATCCTTAAGTAGTACGCCGATCTACTGGAGTTGTAATTATCGACACGTAGATAGCGTCTGTTTGTCTAGTAATATTTTAACAGTCCGTGGAGTATAGTCTTTCTTTACAAGTTAATGGTCACTTATCTTATTATGATATTCCCCCTCATTTATTAAAAACTAAGATTTATTATCGCTATCACAAGAGCCTGCCACTGGGTCATATCTCGTGTCAAATAAGGTTGACCCACACCACCATTTTTTGGGAGCCAGCGTAGTTCTAACTATTATATTTAATTAGGGACTTGAGGGCCAGGGTACGATCTCTGGTAAAGGAAAATTATTTTTCTTCTAGCCTCTCCGGCTCTGGGGTCAACGCTGCGTCCTATCCAATGGATATTAAGGATCCCTTACCCGGGAGTAAAGCGCGGCCTAGGCGTGACACTGCCTACTCACCCCACATCTAGTGCAGAGGTCAAGAAAGAGTGGGCGCTATACCCGTCTCTCTCACAAACTCCGGCACGGCGCTTTACATAAAAAATTATCTTAGTTTCCTTCAAGATCTTTTATGTTACTAGAGACTAGTAGACAGGTGGGGCTAGAAGTAAATTAAGAAAAAAACTAAGTACGTTAGTATCTCGTCATTAGAAGACAGGCGGACAAAATTAACTTAGGGTAGCTAATAAGTCCTTTGAAAGGGTTACAAAGTTCAAATATCTGGGAACAATAACAAATTAAAATGACACTCATGAGGAAGTTAGGAGGAGATTAAATTCTGGAAACGCTTGCTACTTCTCAGTTCAAAATATTTTGTCTTCCCGTCTGATTTCTCAGAACCTGAAAATTAAAATACACAAAACAATAATTTTACCTGTTGTTTTGTATGGGTGCGAAACATGGTCTCTCACTCAGAGGGAGGAACACAGATTACAGTTGTTTGAGAATAGGTGTTGAGGAGAATATTTGGGCCTAGGAGAGAAGACGATGGGACATGGAGAAAACTGCATAATGATGAGCTTAGAAATCTGTACTCCTCCCCCAGTATTGTCAAGGTGATTAAGTCGAGAAGAATGGGATGGGCGGGACATGTAGCACGCATGGATGGGACAAGAGGTGTGCACCGGGTATTGGTTGGGAAGCCTGAGGGGAAGAGACCGCTGGGGAGACCTAGACGTAGATGGGAGGATAATATCAAGCGGGATCTATGGGAGATATGAGTTGAAGGAGACTGGATTTTGTTGGCCCAGGACAGGGTCCGATGGAGGGCTTTGATTAATTCGGTTATGAACCTTCGAGTTTGGTAAGCCATCTAGTTAGTTAGTTAGTTTGTCCTTGAAGATCTTTTAGGTGATCTCTTCAAAAAGTTTTATAGTTAAAATTCTCATTTCTCATCCATCATACAATTCTAGACACTCAACAGTTTCGAAGAAAGCAACATTAATCGATAAAGTTATTTTGATATTGCGGTCTATCATCTGGCTGCTGTACACATTTAAAAATCAGAACTTCTTCAAGAATCGTAAAAGCTGATAAAGGAATAAGAGAAAGAAATACAGCATTTAAAGCAGTTGGGCGCACTTCGTCCGTGCCCATTAATTCCATTTGTAGACGTCAGTAACAGGAAGCACTGCTAGTGAAATTTTCTTTCATCTGACGACCTGAGCTATAGATACCATATCTTTGCCTGCAATCTAACAAACATAACAAGCGAATGAGGCTGAGTTTAGCTACGACTTGGGTGTGTACTGCCGTTTTGTATGCCACTAGAAAATGACCGAGTAACATGACAGGCTGAGATTAACAGGGATAAAGCTTCATGACATGTGTCGGCCATTTGCAGTGACTTTCTCGTCCTCTTGCCATTCGATGAAGCCAGTTAACGAGGCGCATCGCTCACTGCGGAAGGTCGGAAGGTAGCCTAGAATGATATTGTGCTGGCGGTGTTACTGTTGTAACCTTCAGTCCTGTGACTGCTGAGTTCTGACTGCTGCAGTACACGCTATCCTGTTAGTTCGCTCGCCCCTCGGACATTTCCTTCAGGGGATAAACATCAAGTTGCCAGAAACAGAGTAGAATAACCCCTATAGGTAAGGATGATAATCAAACGAGTTATAAAATCTCTGCAACCTTAACGCACTCAAACTTTAATCATCTGTAAATGTAATAAATCAGCTGCACTACTCGTTAAATCCTGTAACATGAAAGCGGTTTGTTCTTCAGAGACGAAATTTAATAAGACAGAAATTAGTGTACGCTACTACATGACAAAACTAGTTTCATATGGTTTCTGGTTGGGACTGGTGATGAGCTTTCGTGATCACGGTAACGAACATTCAAGTGCCAATAATTGTCGCGAAATATTTTGACTACCTGAGCGTATTATTAAAGTTCTCAAGAACGATCTGCTCCATGGAGTACAGCAGTTAACATGATAATCCCAACCACCAGAAAAAGCAAGTCAAGTCTTAAGTGAGAAGCTGATAGTCGCATAGATATTCCATGAATGTCTCGATTTTTACAGAACCTGGAGGCACATTATGTTCAAAAGAATATACCTTATTCTGTGCCAGACAAATCTAATCCACACTCTGACAGACAAAAGAATTATTATTTATAAATCAAATTATGTAACGATTCTGTATCAATTACTGGCAATATTCATCCCCCATTTATTTGTAGAATTATAATACCTAGTAATTGAGATTGTGATAAGTTTGAAAGTAGTTAGTTTAATAAACACAGGACAGTGTTATATTTCTAAACCACGTATGTAATCAGACGTATAACTGTACAGATCATGCATTAATGTTCGTAACTCGATAAGTCAGACACAGTTCCTTAATGAGTTTACTTGGTCCTGAGAAAAGTAACAAAGGTTTTACTGAACATTATTAAAAAACATATTTGTAACAGTGATGCAATGTGTTTTCTTCGAGATAAGAACAACATATTAAAATGTTATAAAGACAATTTTTTCCTGAAATACCTCCCGAATCAAAGAAATCAAAAACACCCGGTTACGGTAGGGCCATCCAACTACATATCCTTCAACAAATTGTACAGAAAAATGTCGTTTAATGAAATATTTTAAGATAGTGCTGCATTATTAAATCAGGGAAACCATGAGTACTTGATCTGAGCTTACTCATACTGATAAGAGGAACACTATGTTATTTTGTGACGTGGTTTCAAATACACTGATAATGTATGTCCTAGCGTAGAATAAGACAAGAATGTGAACATAAACGGAAAGTGGCCTGAATATGGAAAATATTTATGGTATGCTTTGAGACAGCAGTCCGAATTTGCATGTAGAGACCGAGCTATATAAACAATCCATACATAAGAGTGAAGCACTGGTCCTTATGAGCTTTTACTTCCATTTCTGTCACCCCCTCCCCCCCTATGGATATGTTTTTATTTACAAAACCGAGAGTTCCAGTACGACTGTGTTTCGTAAGAACATACTTTAAGCAATTTGTAGTAGATTACTAGTGTGAAGAGGTTATTTAAATGTTTAAATTTCATCTAATATAATGTATTTTTATTTTATAATTAGCGGGGTTGTGTAGGGCAGAAGGAACAGCCACTACCGCAGTTGCACGGCTTGTGCATGTGGTGATTTGGAGTGTAGTACTGGGCTATCCAAAGAAATGTTAACAGGTGTTGGTGTTTTAACGGTAATTTCTTGAAGTTTAATTTATTTTTGTCAATAGAATAGATAATTTAACTTCTGCCAAACGAACACCGCGCGCGTTTAGCAAATACTACAACCCTCCGGCCACAAGCGCTCTTATTTCTGCAAGCACCATCGAAATAGAGAGAGTATAATCCTCGAAAACCTTCCTAACTGCATACATATCCACGCGTTAGAACAATGGTGACCAACGTCGACAACGTTATTTCTCTGCTAGCTCATGGAGGAAAGAATATTAAATATGAACCAAACTTTCCCTCACGACCAGTCCAGAATTCATTGTGACCCTCTCACCTCCAACTTTCCCGTACAATCGCTGTAGATAATACAGCGTGCTTTAATGATCTATGAAACAAACACGTGTTATTGTTAGGATTATGGTGGATTGTCCCAGTTCACTAACAAAGACGGCTGTCGTATTGTGTATTGTTCTTAGCTGGGAGACACTCGCTTTGTGCACAATGGTAGCAGGATTTGTACGTCACTATTGTATAACACAAGGTAATATTAGGCAGCATCTGCACTGTGTTCCAATCAGCACACTGGTTTCTGTCAATGTCTTTAGTGATCCGAAAATAGTTCAACAGTCTGGACACAATTTATTGTACAAACCAACAAACTGAAGTCCAAATGATTTGTAATTTGATTAATTCTCTCCCTAAACTATGCTGCCTTACTAAAATTATATGGGAGTGTCATGTTGTGAAAATTATCTAAAATATTGTTATACTAAGGCTGTACGCAATAGTCTGACTTTATATTTCGCGTTACGAACCCATCTGCCGGTCATCAGTATAAGTTACGTACTAATTCACTGTTCTTAACACTGGGATTCTGATTGTCTGGAAAAGCTATTTTAGGTCTCTTAAAATATATTAAGCCACTTCACGCGGTTGATATGAAAGTGCAAGACAAAATTTAAGGTTTGTGAATTAAAAACAAAGTAAAACTTGTTGCTGTTAAATTTCGATAAAAATAAACACTATGCGATTAAAACTATGTGGGTCGCCATTACGAAATATTATTAAAGTATTATAACATTCTCGAGGTGAACCAGGTAAGTTGGAGTTGTCATAACCGTACTGGTGAAATTGGTGTACAGTTGAGAATGATAATAACAGCCATGTTCTGTTTTCAGTAGAACCCGGGATGCTGTAGAGGAAATACGGATAAACAGTACGTCAGAATTTTGGAGTTCTTATGTCGAGTTACGATATGTCCAGCAGGAGTTCTACATGCATTCGTTCCTCTTACTTTGGTGCTGTATATGTTTTTTATGTTTGTGTTCCTTAGGTATTGTTATTTTTATTTTGCTTCAGTGTCTTAGGGTACCAACCTGAATTTCTGTTACTGAAATTTGCACTAGTAAGACGTGTTCTGATTTTTGATTCGACGTACTTCATTAAACTGAGCAGTTACTGACAGCGATAATAACTGACACATACTGACGGTGATTGCAAAAAGGTGTTTTTAATAACAGGTAGGATACCTTATTTTATTTTTTTTGCCGCTCAATAAATTTTTCGCGTTAACGTGGTAAATGCATTTTAATTCTCACGAGTTAATTTTCGAGAAATGGTAAATGGACTAGATCAGTTTTGGAGCTAAACTCTGCACTGTTTCTAAAATTACCAAATTACTTTAAATGTATGAGGAATAAGTGTAAGCTTCAGCAAACTTGTTCTTAGAAAATGATTTTCTCCTGGGTTACAGCTCCGTATAGGGCGGTAGACGTTTACAAGTGTTTCAGAGGTCGTTATAGCCTCCATCATCCACTGCCTCCATACGCCGTTCACCGAACTGAAGATGGAGGCAGCAACGATCTCTGAAATGATGGTAAACTTATACAAAGCTAAACGGCGCTACAACTCAGAAGATAGCCATCTTTGTACTCACCACCTTAAATCCTACTTATACTTCGAAATTTGCCAAGATTTATTATTTCAGTATCAGCGTTTGCAAAGTTACAAGAACATGTCGAATTACGTAGACATAGGTTGCTGGAAAAGTATGTAATGTTTCTAGCTCACCGTATGTTTCCAACCCATTCCAACTCAGACTAAGTCACAAGAACATTTTACTAGAGGAAACAGCCTTGCAAGTAATCTCTGTTTTAATCCTCAAGCTAGAGGTCCTGTAATTTTGTGAAAACATGGTTCATGTATTGCCCTTAAAATTTTCTCGACGTGATGTGATGCTCTAATAGCTGAATTTCTTAGATCACCGTAACTTGAGCATAATACAGAAGCAAATATTCTAGCTGGAGTATGGCGCTGAGGGTTTCCTAAAATGCATAAAGCCACATTTCCGGAATTACTGTGAGGACTGGGTGATAAGGCTGAGACCTCGTTTTAAAACAAAATGCTCCATGGCAGACAAGGGTGGTGGGAGTTGCAGTTTCGTAGTGCATCCAAGGGGTCACTGACCTTAATGCATATTTAATGCAGGGCAAAGACTGGAAAATGTTTGTTGTTTAGTATAAAGAAAGCAAAAAAACGTAGGCAGACTGGTCTCAAAATTTGTTTTAACCGGTAAAATGGAGATATACTGCCAGTTAAAGTAGGTGCTACGTATAATTACCACTATATTTTAAACGGGTGTTTATGCATTACAAATAAAGAAGGCTCTGAAAGGAAGAGTTAAATCTTTTACCATTCATCCGGGAGTAATAAGAAGACGAATAGAATGACCGGATACCCGGCTCATGTTAAAACAGAGTACAATAAAATCTCAAGGCAGAAGACCAATTTCATACGGCCAAAGGTCTATGCCACATTCTCGAAGGACTTGCTAAGTGCTTCATATTATAATTCTGACATAACGTATATGGGGATATATAGGTCTATTTAGGTTCTTCTGCTTATTTTTATAAACAAACCTTCTTACGTTTACAAAAATTTAATTTTAGGTCTACAGAAAAGCTTTCTTATAAAATTTCATAAAACTCTGGAAGTCATTGACAGTATGATAGAATGTTCGCTGTCTTGTAACTTACAACTCCTGCATTGAAGGATCTACTTACCCTGAGGTTCATATGTTACCTTTATATTATCGCGCAGTTTGGCCTCTGTTACCGATTATTTAAAAAAAACATCAGTAACGTAATTTATTTCCGTAGGCCTTCACGCAGATCAGATACAAAATTATTAGGTTACAAATTTGGAAGATAGTCCTCGACTTTTTTAAAAAAATATAGCGTACATTAAGCGACTTATATACGTCAAATATAAATCTTTGTTTAAATAAATATAAAATTAATATTTCGCTTCTTTGAAGACAAAACGTCAAGAACTCGACAACTGGACGTCTCAATACCAACATCAGTGACTTTATTGCCTCGATGCTGTAGATTTGAGTAGTATAACGCATTTCCACGCATGACATCCGCCCGCAGTTTCTGACAGAAATTCCTTATCACCTTTTGTCTAACCCCTAAGAACCTTCCGCAAACTGCGACGTCCTCCCCTCAGCCTGCCTAGCCTGGAGACTGTTTCTATTAGATCTTCAAGAGACGAAATATCTGCAATTTCAGATTGTCTTATTTATTCACACAGCACAGCGTCTCACAAAAGATTTCAACTTTTAGACGTCAACTAAAATTCACTAAGTAAATTTACTCTAATCTGACTGACAACTTACACCGTTTATTGTGTGCGAATATTTTAACTGACAACAGGTTAAAGAGAGCGATTTATTTATAAGTTAGAAACGAGTATTCATGCTAAGTGAGATACACTTTAGGCATTCTGTAATGAAATAAACAATTTTATATTTAAACGCTTTTACAACTTCACAGTCTCTGTCAACAAAATACGGGTTAAATCCAATCGAAGAATTCTGACTATGAGTTTAATATAAACCTAATAAATTTACCCTTAAATTTTTAAACATTAAATCCAAACATACATTAGGCTAGGTGCTATACGAAATTCTAAAATGTAAGCCATAAAAAACATTTTTGTGTGTGGATGTTGAGTAGCTGAAAAGACATTAATCTAATGCTAGTTTAAGATTTCAAACAACTTAACTCTAATAAATGAACTGAATTGAATTATTGTTTTGTTAACTGCAATTGGGTTTGTATCAGGTGGCGGTGGTCCCTACACTACACAACTACAAAAAAATATATATAATATAAACAAGTACACTCCATAGAACACCCTACACACATAACTAGATATCCACCCCGACAAAAACATTCACACCTTACACGGACACACATAAACACAATACAAAAACACACACATCATTAACATTATCGCAGCGCTAATTAGCACTCCGTTGTCTTCAGGTCAGCAGTTTCATAACAGGTGAAGCCTAGTCTAATGATAACGATATACTGAGTGTCGCTCTGGACACTGTGTAAGGAACAATTGGTATTCTCATTATCACACGTACTGCAAAACCTTAGATAATTAAGTCAATGCAACACAGGCCGTTTTGAGAAGTTAATAGTAAACATAAAATAGCCCGCCTTCTGTGAAGCCTATGAATTAATTGGTGGTTAAAAGAGCCCAAAAATATATCTAGTCCTTAAGCAGATTAATACAGTCCCAATTCTGACTTTTCATTTCCTTAAAATTCGATGTAATATATTTTTTCACGTACTTAAAGGTTTCCAACTCGTCTCCTCTTCAGATTCTCTGGCCACTGTCTTGTACATAGACCTCACCTCTCAAGCATATAGTATCATATGCTCCGCTAGATATATAATAGACGATATATCGGATAATGTAAAATTATGTTAAATCTGGTTCTGAAACGCAGTGATTCACAATAACATGATTACGTCTGGGTTGCGTTTCGAGGAGACAAATTCTTGTAAGAGTTGAGGTTTATAGTGCAATCTGTGCACATTGTAAGACCTGTGTTTAAACACAGTGTTAGTAGGGAGTTCCGAAACGTCGGAGGCTTCCTTGTTCAGTAAAATGCTTTTCACTTCAGAACACAACACACAGCAATATTTATTTTTAACATATAATCAGATTAGTGAAGAGAATATAGAAATTTGTCAAATCAGAAATTTTGCATGGTTTTTATCAAGCATACATCTCTGATACAACATAATAACTTTTAGAATATGAAATTATTGAACAAGCATTAAAAATTCTATGTTTAGGAACTGAAGTGTGGCACACAGCTGTCGACATAGAACGTCCTGGTAATAAAAATAATAATTATTATTATTATATCAATTACAACTTGTAACATCTAGCGCGGTGGTAAATATGCATCTATAAGTGTGGCAACACTGAAAACCGTAGGAAAGTAAGGATTACTGAACTGTGATATCAAATAAGATGAAACAATGACAGTAGAAGAAGTTACGTGTGTTTAAATTGTTATTTTCATTTAAACTGATTAATTTGTGTTAATCCTTTTTGCGGATAGACAAGATTCCACATCAATACAAGGCAATAATAAAAATTATATTTTCGCTTATTTTAATTGTTCGTTTTTAGATAACAGACTGGAAACAGATAATCGATTTCTCCACATTTTCCGTGGCATTACATAACCTCTTCAGTATAGAACATGAAGTATCGTAGTCATTTTCGTGTTGTACACATTACGAATTGTGCAGATGAAAGTAACAACTTTCACCTTTAATACATAGCCAGTACCAATGTATGAGAATAGAATACTGATTACATTTTAACCCATTTTCCCCTTAAATAAACTATGCGTGCTACTGAGCTAAAATCAACCAACTTTTATTTTCTAAATTTACAAGCACGGAGAGAGAATATACGTCGAGGAAATGCAAATAGTCTACACGTGTTTAATGTATCTAACACGGTTACAGGCACTTGCAATCTTGTAATTTCGTATGGACCTCTCGCATTTTCATGTCCAGGTTAGTACAATGTTCATTATAATTTACACAACTGTTCTTCTTTCTATATTAGCCTGCAGTCTAATGTTTGAGGCATAAAGTACAATTCTTACTCAAGAAAAGAAATTACAGCCGTACAAAGATAAAATGGGGAAAGAAGGTGAATATTGAATACGTGACAGAATGTTGTTCCCCATTTTTCCGTCGTCATGGCTTATTAGCTCATTAAATTTGAAAAACAACAGACGCAGAATTAATTAAAAATTCCATTTAGACACTGAAAGGACAAACGACAAATTAGTAGACATCAGTAACGGACAGATGTAATGTAAAACATCTTCAGTCGTGTCACTTTCTTCGTCTGAAAATAATGTATCAACTCTTGGAACGCGCATTTTATAATTCCAAACGAAACTAGTGATAAAATGTATGAAAGAAGTCAGTTTGGGTACAGCCATCACATAGACACGAAACAGGCTTACTTACATTAACGAACGGTTGAAATAAAATCAACTGTACAACGATAAATGAAATGAAATTCAATTCAATTAATTTATTTACGTGTTTGCCAACAGCAAGAAGCCAATAACAGACAAACATTGATAATACATACAATAATAGTGAAATAATAATGAAAAATAGTACACAAACAGATTAACTAAACTTATACATGTACAGTATTAAATGTAACTGCCAAGTACAGGCAAACTCAAAATAGAAACAATATTAACACAGAGCAAAATAAATGAAGAAATATAAATAAAAACAAATAATCCACCTAGGGAACACTAATATAATTGTAAAACTTTAAACAAATATAAAAAAGATAACGAAGCTAGATCATCTATAAGACACATATCTAGATCATTTCCCTTGTTGAGAACACACCCTCAAGGGAGACAATGTTTATGCCAAATACGTCCAAAGATTTACATACGTCATTTGCAGCGATGACGCACCTGGCTGAAGGACTATGTCTTAGTGCACTGCTCACATTAAAAGTAGAAAATTCTCTTATTTGCCTCGTCGGCACACGTAAATCAACAGCGTCCATAATGGAATGGCAATTTATTTTGCCCTTAAAGACATTAACAAGAAATAACGCATCGAGATGTCGTCGTCTGGAATAAAGTGTTCTAAAATTTAAAGAAGAATTGAAATATATTTATTGTTTGAATATTTAAGAATCATTCTGTGTCAAGATTTATATTTCATTTTTGTCGTTGCACTTGAAAAGTACAGAACTGCTTCATAACTTCACTAACTTTAGCTTCTCATTGATAATGTTATGTCATTTAAGCAGTTATAACTTACCGATATCCTACGAATAGTGACAATGATTTTAAATTATGCCTTGTGTTTACTTCTACTACATAAATCAACATCTTTTCGCTTTCAATGACATTAGAAAGCCTTATTTATAAAGTAACAAAGATTTAATCATGGTAATAGCAGATTTCAGGCATTAACAGCGGTTACGTACCAGTGTAAATCCTTTTTATATGTGAAGGCGTAGAGCATATTTTGTTTTTTAGACGTATCGGATATCCTTACAGTCTCTAACTTTATGGCGGAGCGACTATCCAATTGTCCCTGCCGACACTTTTAGTACAAGACGATCACAATTGTTTCAATTGACGAAACAAACGTAGACTTTTCCACGTCGGCAGAACCGCCCACATGTACACGGTACGTTCCAAATGTCACGCTAAAACGTAACATATCAGGAATTTAAAAAAAAAATCTTTTAAATATATTGCAACCGTGCAGATTTATATACTGGTGTCTTTATTTTCTGTTTATTTATTTATTTATTAATTTTTCTATTTACGTTTCAAACTGCAAATTTAAGGATGTGTACTACCACTGGGACCGCCATGGTGGTCTAGCGGTCAGAACGCTAGCCTTGTAATCCTAGGGTCCCGGGTTCAATTCCCAGTGGTGCTCAGATTTATAACTTGTGTTGGGCAAGGCCGGAGTTTTCTCCGGGGGCTTCCCCGGTTTCTCCGTGGCATCCCAACAATTACTCCATCTTGTTCACCAAACTTGTATTCGGAAAAATAAAAGTTTTTATTGACATTGAATTAGACAAGATAAACTAAATGTGTCGAAGAAAGAATATTACTGAACAGGGTGGGTGTTTAAAAATGGTAGAAACTTTTCCACCACTTACTGAATGTAGCCAAAACGAACAGTTTCAGTCGCCACGACGATACAACATAGGCCGAATCTAAAAAAACAGCAGACTTTCCCAAAGAAAAAAAAGGTGAAGCGTCTAATCGCAATGTGCGAGCGACAACAAGACGCAGTTGCTTGGTTATTGGGTTCCTCGACGATGGCTTTTTAACCGGCAGGATGACTGTGCTAATGACGAATTCTGAAGAATGTGGAATGAAGCCTAAGGTACTATCCCTACTTTTATGTGGAATTTGGAATCAAACTTTAATAAATTTCAGAATATTGAATCTCCAGGCCGAGTTTCAAACCTGGAAATATCAGAATACAAAGCAATAATGCTGCCAACTTAAGTGCTGTCTATGTCCTCAGCTAGGAAAGAGAAATTTCGCTTTGTCGTACTACCTCACAAAACTGCTTAGAGGATAGTATGGGACATTCAAGAGCTTTAACTGAACGAAGAAGACAGAAATTCATCTGCCTGTGAAATCCAATTAAACTGCAGCTTGATATTATATGCAGAATCGAACAAAATGGAAGGATAATGTTAAAAAGGGACTAATAAATTCGGCAGGACAATGGTAGGACAAATGTATTATCAGTACCAAGGAACTCGTCTAGAATTCTGCTACAAGAGATGAAAGAAAACCACAAAAAATATTTTGTTTCAGAATCACTTGTGGCTGAGTTTGACCACGGTTATCTCTAGACTCCTCGTGACTGGAGTTACAGCTGAACTAATCTGAGCGATCAGTATTCAACTCGATATTCATAAGGATTTGGTTAGATCTCCGAGTAAATTGGAACCACTTTTCCATCGTCTCTTTCTAGAATTTAATTTTGCATCCAAATTGTACTGAGATGTTCTAATTTAAAATCGTATGAAACTTGTATACAGAAGTACCATAACGTACAGCCCATGGCAAATCACGTATGAACTTCGAATTCATTCATTCTTTTTTTCTTTGTCCTATTATGGTAGTAATATTTATGTTCGCATCACATTAAATCTTCTATATTAACCTAAATGCTCACACTAATTTCACAAGAGAAACAATGATAACTTACGTTATGTAAGCATACAGCCTAATTCTAAACAATATTTATAATGTATTCTTATACAGCTGCCTTTTTTTCTGGAAACACGAGGAAAAGCATCAGGTGAGAATATTTTTTGAATATCGTACTCAACTATTCAAGATCAACAAAACAAGATCTCAGTACTGGAAATGTACGATCTCGATCCCACATACTACTTGTTCTGTCTAATATTGTGTATTATTTAAAGGGAAATTTTAGATCTGATTTAAGAGTAAACTTCCGGATATGGCTATTTCTTGGTATACGTTTGGTTTTATGAAGCTCAAAATATATAATTATCGTTATCTGAAATGAGGTTAAATAAAGATTGTAATTAATTTATGTAGTACAATTGAAAATATTTTCCGAAACTATTAAAATTTAAAAATCTTATATTCTCTGACACCTTTAAAACGAATGAGAAGAAAATTCAAAGAATGCAATTTCAAGTAAAACTTAGAGCACTACACACACACACACACACACACACACACACACACACACACACACATATATATATATATATATATATATATATATACACATACCGACAGTTTCAGTTTTTGTTTATGATTATTATATTTTATCAACATATCAAAGGATAATCTTTATCGTCGTGTTAGACGCAGTCGCTTGGTAAAAGCAAATAGTGAAATTCGTGTTCCACGGACGGTTATTTGCCCAATCACGTTGATTGCATTAAGTTGAAACACACTCCGGGATACATTGCGAGAAAATGGCTGTCACTGGCAAGTCGTTTCGTCAACATGCTGTCATTAAATTTCTTGGGAAAGAGGGATACTCGGTCGGAATCATCTACGAGATTACGTGGTGTGTATGGAGATGTCTGCATTGGTACAAACAGTGTCAGAAACTGGGTGAAACACTTTAAGCACGGAAAAATGGACATCACCGATAAGCCACGTTGCGGTCGACTGTTGCAACTGAGCGCAACAAGCAAAAGGTCAACGGGTCATCAGACAAGACCGAATGATGAGTCAGAGAAACTGCAGCGCAGCTTGGAATGGAACATCATGCGGTCCTGGAGATGCTTGAGACTAAAACGGCCCCTAGACGATCAATATTATTGCACAACCATTTTTTTTTTTAGTGTTCTGTCTGACGACAGGTCCATATGAACAGGATCCTTCCATCCTTTTCTCGGACTGGGACCTGTTCATATACGTTCTTGGCAGATGATCCAGAAGTGGCTTGCCATTGCCTTCTTCTGTGTGTGAATGGAGTAATTGTTGGGATGCCACGGAGAAAAACTCCGTGTTGCCTAGACCACGGCCTTGCCCAACACAAGTTATATTGCACAATAATATTGTGAGGTGCTCCAGACCGTACAATATTATTGTCCAATATTTTAGCTGCCGATTTTCAGTGTACATTTGATTGTTGTGCAGTCAACATGTTAAGTGACACAGAAGCTGCGTGTGTGGCCATCGCTGTGGCTGTGTGTCTGAAGAAGACGGAGAAAGCGAAGATGGATGAAGGAATGGTTCAAAAAAAGAGATGAATACACTCATGAGAACTTATTAAATGACCTAAGAGTGAGTGAACCAGGCGACTTTCGGAACTTTCTGCGTCTAGATGGTGAATCTTTTGATAAACTGCTAAGAATGATTACCTCTCGAATTCAGAAAAGAAATGCTACCATGCGAGATGCTATCTCTCCAAGTCAGCGTTTATCTATTACACTACGTTATTGCGCAAAGAATTGATTTTTTTAAATCACTTCTTGTTTTTCAGCTTCCGGATGTCTTTCTTTGTATTTGTCAACGAGCAGGTAGTATTGTTCATTTTTTTTGTTTCGGTTGCTGTACTCCTTACTCTTAACATTCCACAAAGCCGACAACGAGTGATAAACCTCTATAAATTCCAAAATGAACTTTCGTTCGTCATCTTTCACTTTAGATGACGACATGTTCAGCGCGCACCGACGTTCACGCCACGACGTCTGGGACAGAACTGAACGATATTGCGCAATACTGCCTACAGATGATACAACCGTTTCCACATTGTGCAATAAATATCAAACCATTTTTGATTGACACAATATATTGCACAACCTTTCAATTCGTAACATAGACGATCAATATTATTGTACAAAACTGAATATTGCACAATAATATTGACCGTGTAGGGGTCGCTTTAGGGATATCGGAAAGATTACGAGCCCTCTGACTTTGTACGTCTGATCTTACAGAAATTTTAAAGGAACGCCTGGTAACTCATCTCTCACCCACCCCACAGTCCGGATTTGGTCCCCTCAGACTGCCACTTGTTCGGGGTCTTGAAAGAACACCCGAGTTGTTACCACTACGAGACTGACGAGGAAGTCCAGGAAGCCGTGTGAAGCTGGTTGCGAGGAGCTGGAACGGAGTTTTGCGGCCAATACATCTTTAAGATTTTGCACCGCTGGCAGAAATGTTTAGATAGGGATGAATGTTTTGTATAAAAGTAATCAGATATGCCTATATTTTACTGAACATTTGTTTTTGTGTGTATATCTTCGTTTGACTGTAAACAAAATGTGCTCGTTACTTTCGGTAGGCCCTCGTAGTTTAGAAGGCGAATTTATCGGTAAGGACAGAAATAACATTAATAAAATAAGTGATGGTGGAACCACGGTTCCGGAGAATTAGACGTAAATACGTCTATACGGAAAGGAAGTTTATATATTGGCTTTATTCTAAATATTTCCTTTATACATGCTTTACAATTGAGATAAGTTTGATTAAGACATTGCTTATTTAATTTGAATTAGTTACGCTTAAGATGGGTCTGTGGTAGCTGAATGTAATATAAAGTAATGAAATGTAATGTAACGTAAGGTAAGGTAATTTAATGTAATATAAGGTAAGGTAATGTAATTAAATGTTTTATAGGTAACAGCAATGCCGAGTAAACAATTGACGTTTCCAAGGTAACATAACAATGTAGTTACACTTTTTCCTTTCACTTTTTCTTTCACTTTTTGCCGAATGACACTGACCCTAAAATATAGACGTATTTACGTCAAAATTAAAATCAGAAGAACATCCCGGTTACAATCGAGAATTATGTACGAATGCGAAACTAACGAACTACGAAGTAAATAAAAAAATATTTTTCATTTCTTCCCATCTTAATTTCTTTTTCCGACCTATAATTTATGCCACTGTCTTTCTTCAGCGTAAAACCTTCCTCTTTCCTTGTTTCTTTTCTGTGTCTTCTTTTGCCTCTAATTTTCTTCTGTTATATTTCTCTCTGTTTATTAATTCCATTTTACATTCTTACGTTCTTTATCTCGGTCTATTCGTCCTTCCTTAAAGCCTTAATTAATTTTGTTCCTCATTTTAGTTCCCTTTCTTCACTTCCTTTACCTCCTTCTTTATCAGTTTTTCGTCATTGGCTTCATCTTTTCATTGTCTTTGCACATCATTCTTCTGCTTCGTTCATTCCATCACAGGCCTAATTTCCTTTCATTTAACTCGGCATTTTTCCCTCCCGTATTTCATCCGCCGCTTCATACTTATTTTTTAAGGCTGGCGAAAACGTGGAAATGGTGAGAATTAAGAAAAACGAAATTTTGTTATAATTAAAAATTAAGGGGGGCATACGACAGAGAACTGAGGACTAATAACAGGTTTTGTCTCCTCCTTGGCGTACCGGAATTGTAGATCTTACTCAGTGGAGCTGCAGACCACACTCAATAGTTTGTTCTGCATTAATGCACAATATTAAACCGTGGTTTTCGAGAGAACAAGAAAGAAAAAAGGAGCGACCAGGCGGTCCGTTTGTGCCCGAGTTGGTTCATCCCCGTTCGAATCGCGACCACAACACAGCTGTGTGCCATGTGACGTGCCCCACTGCGGTCACACTAACTCATTGCCCGTTTACATCACAATTAAACTGAAACTAAATATCATAGTTCGTAGTACTATATCCGCAACGTTGATCTAATACACAAGACTACGCTTATCGGTTCAATGAACATGACAGTTTTGTTTGATGAATGAAATTGCAATATTGATATTTAAATTACGAATGTCGGTACAACACGAACGAAATTTGAAAGACATTAACATGGCAATAATAACAATCTACTGCTGGTCTAACAGTGTGTTGTCATGGTGAAACATGTTTGCCTGTCAATCTGTTAACTGTAACATCTGAATGAAATTGGACTACTCGTTCAGAAAATTTCAGTGATACACATCTCAAACATTGTACGGACAAAGCTTTCTTGCATATTGTTTTGCTAATGTAGTGTCCATATTTGGTACTTGAGAAATAATGAGACTATAAGTACAGGAAGTACATAAATTATCTTTACAACTTCACCAGAGAACAAAATTTTTGTGTAAAGACACTTTTTGATCGTCACCTGCCAGAGAAACTCTCAAAGTTTCACCAATTTTCCGATGATAGCATCCGTTGTTTCCCGCTGCACTGCACCCATCTTTGTGAATCAGATCAGTCGTCATGAATCCGTATAAGGTACAATGCGCGGACTGGTTTATCTAAACGAAATCGGGTACAAACAGTTTAGGGATACCGGAAGTGTTCTGCACAAGAAAGTTACAGGGAGTCCACGTGTGTCTGATAAAAATGTCGAAAGGTTGCGCAAGATCTTTGTCCGCAGTCCACGATGTCGACACGACCTGCAGCTGCAGCAAAGGCTTTGCAGTGACTATGCTTGAAGATAAAAAATTCCTGAGGAAAATCATGTTTTCCGATAAGGGTGTATACTAAAATTCAGGGGGGAGGGGAACAAGACATACACATTTGACGACCAGAACACAATCATGATACAGTGGAGCACATTAGAGACAGCCCCAAAGTTAATGTGTGGTGTGGCATGTTACACGACCTTTTAATCTGACATTTTTGACGTAAATACGTTTTTAAGGAAGGGTCATTCGGCAAAAAAGTGTAACGAAAAAGGGGAACGAAAAAGTGTAACAATGGTTACCTAGGGAACGTCGTCTGTTTACTTAGCTTTGTTGTTACCTAGGAAACGTTACATTACATTACATTCAGCTACCACAGAGCCATCTTAAGCGTAACTAATTCAAGTTAAATAAGCAATGTCTTAATCAAACTTTACTCAATTGTAAAGCATGTGTAAAGGAAATATTTAGAATAAAGCCAATATATAAACTTCCTTTCCGTATAGACGTATTTACGTCAAATTCTCAGGAACCTTGGTTCCACTGACAACTTTTTTCTTTGCCGAAGCGACTGTGACATTCAGCAGTTATCGGATATTTCATCCTTTGATTTTCTCCCATGCGGATACGTAAGATACTGCTTGTACCGAACAAGGGTAGCCGACACCAACGATTTGAAGGACGGAATTGCAGCTTCTGTTGCAATAGTTAATTTTGATATGCTGCAGCATTGGACCTTCAACATCGTTTGGACGTGCGACAAATTTTGCTCTTACTGAATGCGTGCTGTGTTATAAAGAATTGACAGTTTCTTTCGCAGATGATGCTCAAACA
Source organism: Zootermopsis nevadensis (assembly GCF_977971745.1). Classification (NCBI taxonomy): domain Eukaryota; kingdom Metazoa; phylum Arthropoda; class Insecta; order Blattodea; family Termopsidae; genus Zootermopsis; species Zootermopsis nevadensis. The sequence continues at coordinate 14,303,889 of NW_028259162.1, forward strand.
GTGTGTCTATGTCTTCTCATAAAGATTTTATTCACGCGTAAATTTGTAAGTATAATTTAAACATAAAATATAAATCTGTCTATCACAGTGACGGCTTGGTATTGGACTCTGAACGATATTATAATAACACGATACTAGGAGACGGTGGATTATAATGCTACTTGAAGCATTGATTTTATGTGTTGTGTTCCATTTGTACTATGTTAATAAAAATTGTTACAATGGATAATTTAAGGATTGGCAATCTAGCAAAAGGACCGGTTTTAACTGAAGGGCTGTAACTAACACAGGATATAATAATATTGTTAACAGTAAGGATCTTAACCCTTTGAAGCCGAGTAAAGTTTGTCCCACTATACGCCATGTAGGCGTTTGGGGTGAGAGGTGGTATAGCTCCTCTCTTCCTTGACCTCGGCACTAGATGGGGGTGAGTGGTCAGCATCACGCCCCGGCCGGCTTTACCCCCGGGAAAGGACCCCGGTACCCATTGTAGAGGAGGCTGGGTGGGCCCCAGAGCCGGTCTGGACGCAGAGGCTAGAGGAAAAATCCTGCCCCCATCGGGGATCGAACCCCGGTCGTCCAGCCCGTAGCTAGTCACTATACTGACTGAGCTATCCCGGCTCTTCCTCCTAAATACGTACTAAATACAAATCAGAAACAAATCCAACTCATAAGCATATTAGTTTATTTCTCTATTCACCTATTCCATTAAAATCTTGTCACTGTCCGAGCTTATTTAATCTACAAGCATTTTATTTATAATATTCCTAAGTTTTAACAAAACAATTAAAAATGTATTTCAATGTGTCGGCACTGCAAGTTTATGTTCTGAGGATAAAATTTCAATTAAAGCGTTTAATCTGTGGCTGCGAATATGACAGTCGCCGAACTGCATGAATATTGGATGACACTTTCATCATCCTATTTAACTTTCTGGTTCAGCTGTGTGCTGGAATGCCATGAAGATTAAATACTTTCAGTGACGAAGACTGGCCAAACATGCCCAGGGTTGAGGATAAACAAATATCCTTTAAATAAAAATAAACTGGGAAACCCAGAAATAAAACTCAAACGTTCTTCCATTATTTCATTAACAACTTACTATCATGTAGCAATAATTTTAATTTTGGATAATAAGACTGTACGAAATATATGGTTATATTAATTACCAGTTAACGTAGGTGTCCTAAATTTCAGATAAAGAATAATAAATTTAAGTATATCAAAAACAGAATAGATTTTTTCCTTTTTTCCCAGAAATTTTTAATTTTTTTAGTTTATTTATTGATGATTTTTCAGTAACTCAGATTATATAGCATCAATTGAGAGTATTGCAGTGAATAACGAATTGAAGAGAATGTGGAAGGACACGGTCGTGGCCTAATTTAAGGTATTATGCCAGAATTTGCCTACAGGGACTGAGGAAAACCACAAAAACCCTCATTCAGTATAGCCGGACTCCGGGCCCAGATTTGAACCCGCGACCTCCCAAAGAACGAGTAATAATCACACGTTCTGTCGTTTCTTGGAATGGTTAATAATTATTTCTCATAGTCGATTATGTTGCATTTATACATTTATAATTAATATATAAAAGAGTTAATCGTTCACAACAGAAAAATTATATTTTTAAATGACAAAAGTTTAAAGGAATTCATGCCTCTAAATGTAACAATAAGTCACATTGAATTTTAACAATTGAACTTCGTAACGCGAAGTATACAAACGCAAAATAATGCTTTTATTAGACACAATAGCTAATGCCAGTACCGTACGTACTTTTTATAATCAAACATTCAGCATTCGCGTTGACAGTCAAATAAGTCCATGCAGATGAACAAATAACACGAAGGGAAATAAAAGGTAGGCAGGTTGGTAGGTGAAAGGGTCACAACTGTCAAGAACTGAGCTTTATTCAGGTTATTTTAGTGATTTTAATTCCACCATTGTTCCACGTACTTTATTTTCGTAGGGGATGAAAGGTTTCTGAGAGGGAAAGCGGTGTCTCACAAAGAAAACGGAATTCGTAAAGATTCTACACAATCCGTCCGCCCGTCCGTCTACCAGAAACTTGAGCAGTCTTGTTTAATCTACTATGTTTGCACACCGTGAAGATGACTCCGGATTGCGGGAATAAAACGGACGAAAGTGTTTTTAAGGTATTTTGGATCCTAGTTTTAGACGAGAACGGGCTACATGACGAAACAAAAATTGCAGTATTATTTGGAATTGTAGTTTTCTCTGTTCTTTTTAATTGTACAGTGCAGAGTAGCCGATCCCATTAATTTTTAACCACAGTGGTATTTTTCTTTGAATATAGGTCTAGCGGTTAGAACGCTGGCCTTGTAATCCTGGGGTCCCGGGTTCGATTCCCGGTGGTGCCCGAATTTATAACTTGTGTTTGGCAAGGCCGTGGTCTAGGCAACACGGAGTTTTCCTCCGTGGCATCCCAACAATTACTCCATTCACACACAGAAGAAGGCAATGGCAAACCACTTCTGGATCATCTGCCAAGAACGTATATGAACAGGTCCCAGTCCTAGAAAAGGATGGAAGGATCCTGTTCATATGGACCTGTCGTCAGACAGAACACTAAATAAAAAAATAGGTAATCATGCAGCAGCCATGATAGAGATGATAAATTAGCACGTACTATAGTCGGAAGACCTGCAAGGACTTAGGAGATGTCGGTGCAAATAGGAAGACAGCGTTAAAGAGGATCGTAAATAAATACAGCTTGGTTCTTTGTTAGTGTTGTCTGGCTGCAAGAACAAGCGTATTTATGTATGTGCTTGCAAATATATTTGTAAGAGAAGACATAAAAAGTAATTAACTGAATACAAAATAGTAGGAAAAAACATACGCCTTTCATTGCAAGTATATCCTGAATTATTTATACCACTCTGTAAAACATGAATGTTTAAAGGTCTGTCTAACTGAGGACAAAGGCTATAACTAGCACTTGTAAAAACAGTACAAAACCTTAATTTTTAAAAAAACGCGGGAATTTGGGATTGTTTGGTTCTTACGTAGGACTCAGACTAATTTCAAGCAGTTACTACCTCAGATAATATATGCAATGAGTATTTTTGTAAGAATTTTTCTGTGTGATGACGTTTCTATGACATTATTAATAAGTAATATTTTAATTGTAGCAAACCCTATTGTTATATAACACAATGTTATAGAGCTAAAAATTAAGTAATCTGTTCAATTCTGTGTTCTTCAATTTCCAGAAAATCAATTCTCAATATTTTTATCGTCTCGGAAACAGAACTAACAGATAAATTATTTTTAGATTAGAATTTCATCAATCGAATTCCCATGAATCCCCACCCATTTCTTTAAGATTTATTTTAATATTCCTATACGTCTAGGTTTTTGTTTCAGGTTATCCGAGCAACATTCTCATATATCTCATCGTACGTGCCCAGTCATTTTCATACTTTTTTGGTTTCATAATCCTGTTAATATTTTATGGCTGCAAATTACAAACTTGATTGTTAGGTTTTTGGACGCTGTGTTTTATAACATCAAACGATAGACAAGGTCCAAGAATGCAATAATTCATATTGTATTACACCATCGTCAGAACCCTTCAGGATCTACAAATTATGAAGTGTCTTATTTGCAGCCTTCTCCAACCTTCTACTATTTTCAAACAGACTCTGTTCCTGTACTGTGAAAGATAGTTTTCTTCACACCCATACGAAAAAATACACACTATTAGATTCTTGAACATTTCTGTCTTCTGGGTTGTTGCGCTGTGTAGTCTGGTCGATGTTTACCAACTTTTCAGAGGTCATACTGCCGTCATCAGGGCGATATCTACCATACTGCACGGCGCAACAACCCAGAAGACAAAAATCTTCATACTCACCATTGTAAAAACTTCAAATCACACATATTAGACTATTTTTTCTGTATTTATTAGTTTTGTGTTTGGATAACAGAATGTAAGAAAAATATTTACCGAATTTAAAACATTTTTAATCTGTTCATGAATGTGATTTTTAATATTTCACAGTGGCTCCTAAATAAGCTAAATTTTACACGTTGTTAAAAGATTTGTCACGAGTCTGTTTTTTCCCCTGAATTTTTGAGATATGAAAAGACCAGTATCTTACATGGAATTATCTACATTTACTTGTAGTCTAACATTCTTACTGGCGTCTAATAGTGATCTTTATTTTTCTTCTTGAACATATAATGACACACGCTGTTCATCTATTTGTAAGTTCCTTTCGCTTCAAAAACTAATCCAAAAATCTTATGTGCTTGAATGTTAGAGAAGGGTAGATCAGTTTGGATCTGTTTTGTGCTAGCTCGTGCAGGCACGGGTTAATATTTCACTCATTAGCTTTGATGGTGATCGATGGTAGCTTGGTGATAAATGACTTTCTAGGGAGGAAGAAAAGGTGGTTTCTCTCACCTTCTATCTAAACAATTGCTTGGAAAGTTTTAGAAAACCATAAAATTTTAAAGAGAAAGAAATAAACACGAACACATCTCCTGTAATCCATTTTATATACCTCCGAAATCGTATGACTAAGCTACAGATCCTTATCACTAAACAATTTATTTGTATATATATTTCGCTGTGTCTTAAGTACCTGTCAAACGAAATATCTTACTTCTCTAGTTAATGACAGCAGTATTGTTCGTGCATAAATAGTGTGGAAGTAGTCAGGGACTTTTAATAGGTATCTTATTTTTAAACTAATTCAATCGTAATTAGTAATTTCGTTCAGAAGGTAAAGTTAGAGCATACGCAGGTCACAGGTTAATAGACAACATACATATATAATGAACGCCGGTTATTGTCCTTAATGGAATCATAGGTTTACAACATTTCAGAAGTTGTATTTCCAATTATTTTTCTTTTGTAAGTACGAACAAATTAATTCTTGCAAGAAATTTTTGTATAAATCAACTTCTTAATTCTTCAGTTAATAACAGTTCCTTCACTCAAAACATTTCAAAGTATTTCATACAGACTAACTAGATGGAGAAAAGTCTATCTTACAGAACGAAGATTCAGTCCTCAGTTCAACAAATTACTCAGTATTTATGGAACAAGAATAATATTTACCGTGTTCACATGAGCTAACCACTAGACCAAACCCTGAACCAGAAGTAACTATTTCACACTCTGAAATGACACTTATTTGAAACATGCCCTCCGAATTAATTCTGTGTGTATTTTTATTTTCTCCATGTGTGATACATATTTCGCCCTTCTCATTATCCTTGATCTCTTAACCTTCATAATAGACCTGTCTGGTGAACAGTACAAATTATGAAGCCGTCATTATGAAATTTTCTCCTGCCTTTGATTCTTCTAAATCATAGGCCCAAATATTTTCCACAGTATCCTCCTCTCAACTCTTCAGTGGGTAGAGTAAATGTGACTAGATTTAGCAATACAAGTAGATTTCTCCTACATTTTCAAATGATACAGTTTGTAGAAAATCAATGGTATCACTTTCATGTCCTGTGGGCTGTACAAATTAAACATAACTAAGTTTCAGCATCCGTTTAGAGTTCGCTTCCAACCTTCGATGGTGGCAATTGAACTGCGTCATGTTTGAACCATATCACGGATCAGAAGTTGTAGTTTCTTCTCGTCCAAACCCGGGGGTACCTGAAGAACTTTTAACCACGGAGTGATAACGAATATTCCGTGTCTTGCCTCCGGTTGACAGGTACGCCGATTTTATCTTGGGTGAGTAAACTTTCTTGACGCGTACCAAAGTTCCTCGGCGAAAATTACCTTAAGGCATCTTCTACGCCTATACTATTTTGAATTAGACGTACTAATAGCTTGAAGAATTAACTGGCTGTCTATTTCAGTCATCACCAGGTGGATCCACTAGCGAACGCATGCTCAAACACAAGAACAGAATCTGTTTTGAAAGCACTGAAGACAACGAGCAGGTTGCATTATGATTTAGTTCATTATAATACTTTTCAGCCATTATGGACTTCATAATATTACACAAAATTGCAGATTTCTTTACAAAAGCTGTTGTTTGTAACATTAATTCTACCTCTTCGGTGTGTACAGACAGTTCTGTCAGTACTGCAGCGAAACCTTCGAACCGATGATCGCTGCTCGAGAAACCGTCCACACTTACGAAGACAAAGTGACTGAGGGCGAAACAAAGCTAAAAACTCTCGAGGCAATTTGGTAGTGATAGTGGTTTCAAAATTAACAACAGTAATAATAACAGTCCAGGGTGTATTATTAAATTTGAAATACCAAAGAGTAGGGACATTTGTCTGTAGTTGGTTGGTAATAATACTGTGACTGAGCGTGTTTGTGGAATTTATTTGAAATGACACTCCAGTGTGATAATGACTTTATGATTTACAGGATTTTTTCCAAATGGGTTAAAAGATCCTAAATACAGCGGATAATTTTTACTGATGCGCGTTCTGGTCTTACATCGACGACTGTAAAGTCGTCGAGGTTATCATAAGAACGGGATAAATGAGTTTATAAAGAACGTAGCAGCTTCGATCTAATTGTATGCAAAATAAGCATCAGCGATGGAACGAAGAAGTACAAGAATAGCTAAAGACTTAATAAAATAATTTTTTTCTGGTGAACTTAAGAAACTTGGGTCATTGAAACGAAGATTTAGAAGCAAGACGATGAAGTGGGAAAAAATATATATTTCTTAACTGCGTTGCTTAATTTGTCAAAACGTACTATAATATCAACAGTAACCTTTGGCTTATCCGTCGTTGTATTCATAACAAATCCTAAATATGTGTAGGAATACTTATACTTAACAAACAATATGTTGACAACATAAAGAATATTGCTGCTGATTATGATAATAATATTTATAATTGACATGAAATATATGTTTCTAGCTTTGAAAAAATTTTAATTTTGCATTGGTGCTGGAAAGTAGGTATAAGAATATATTTAAAAATATGTATTCTTATATTCCTTTAATATCCACAACAAAATTATTTCAACATAATCGGCTCGGTTTCTTTTCCTTGAAAGTAAAACTCTAAAAATATTAACTTACATAGCATTTGCTTGATTTATAAACATTTGGAACAATTTTTGTCAAAGACTCCTAACGACGGATATAAAGTTAGTTATGCCCAAAGTATCAGACGAAAAGCAATTCTATTTACATTTATGATATTTTTCTTTCCATTGAATAGTTTAATTATTGATGGTGAAATAATTGTTAATCCGAAGTGAAAAACGTAAACAATTTGTTAGTTAACTCCCTGCGCCGATAGTCAACAAGAATAGTGACGTCGCATCGAATTTCTCGTCACAGTATTGTATTAGTAGCTCCCTGTTAATCAAGATACTTGTTTTTGTAACCAGAATGTTTTGCATTCTGTTCGTTTAACAATGTACATACTGGGACCTGAAATGGACATGTAATTAGAGCGAAATTTAATTAACTGCAAGGATTTTAACGGTTCTGCTTGTAGTTAACCGTTTATTTATTCACGTTACGAATACTAAAGCGACACATAATATTAGGAGATATTACACAGCATAGACATTGCTGTTACAGATCTCTTAAATATTAGACCTACTTCATGTACTAATCTTATAATTGGGTGTTCAGAGCAAAAATGTTGCTTCTTATGAACTATGTCTTCTTAAATGCCAAGTATTAGTATACCAGATTGCCGTCAGAAAATCGTCTCTAATTTGCCAGCAACTAGAATAAATTGTTGTAGACAGACATCAATTATAATAACACAGAATACTTTAAAAGTAGTCTTCTGTATTAAATTAAGCCCTGGCATGTTTCCTGGTGTTGAAACACAACAAAAATAACTGCACATTCTTAAGAATGGCAATTTTCTCAGGCACTTTCCATTGTGTTTTTGTGTTCTGGCAGTGATAAGATAATTTGTAATAGATAAAAGATGCTGGATTAAAGCCTGAGACTAAAACACATAACTGTATGGGGTGTAAATATAAACAATTTCAGTTAATGATTATCTGTTTACGATTTTATAATATTACGCTGACATAATCATGTTACATACGCAAAGATTCACATGCGTTCCTAGATTCATAAAGGAAGTTCGGAATGTATGATAAATTCTTCTCAGATCGTACATCAATAAAGTTCGGAGTGAATACCAATACAGCTTCCTAACAAAGTTGGTTTCAAATTATTTATGGCAGTTATAAGATGGTTTGCGTAATACAATTTTAAAGTACAACAGGCTTAATTGGAAACACGCTATTATTTTGATACATGTAATGGTTTCTTTACATACGTAAACATATCTACTTATTACAAAGTTGCAGAATTCTTACAGTGTTTGTAATATATTTAGGATTTTTTTAAAGTTTCTTAATAAAACACTCAATTGCGAGATTTATTAACTCGAATTCGGAAGCTGTTAGTGTAAAAATAAATTCATTTAAACTTGCTTATAGTAGTTGAAACCATCTGTCTTCTTCCATAAAATATTTTCCCTTTCCTTGCTCTAATTACGAAATATAGCCTTTCTCTGTTACATGCGACTTTGACTGACCCCCCCCCCCCACCCCTCTCTCTCTCTCTCTCTCTCTCTCTCTGGCTAAAAGTCCAACTACAGAAAGACACTACCCGAGAAGAATTTAACATAGCTAAGCCTTAGCGGGCATGGAGTGTGCTCTAAACTTTAGCTTTATGGCTTTGTACTGAGTATCCATTATGTTGGGAAACAAATTGAGTAACTTTCCTTTAGCAACCCCGCAACACACATGCATACATACATCAGTCGCAAAATGTGTAGCAGTTTACTTTATAGAAATTCACTATTTCTTTCGTAACACGACTGAATTCAAAGTCAGGAAACAAGTAATGTATACACTTTGCTTAATTATACTGTAACCGGAGATATTCGTTTGAGAAGGTGGCAAATTAGTGGCAGGGCAGAACAGAACTCTTATCAACAAAAAGCTTGTAGGTGATATTTTGGGTTGAAACGGGACGAGTCTGAAGATGAGTGTCTTCTGGAATGCCGCACCGTGTAGCTTGGTAGAAGTGTACGGAAATTTTAGAGGTGCTTGCTACCCTCATCATCAGGGTAATGATTCATCGCTTAGATGAACATTGGTTTAATTGTCTCGTATCTGCATGTGAGTGTATATTTACGTCACAATTTCTGTGTAAATATAAACACTAAAATTAATTTGATGTAGTACACAAATCAAATATTGTGTTTGTTCTTGTGGCTTGAGAAATTTTTTGATGAAACGGATCTACATGACGCAGAACGAGTAGAAGTGATTGGATCTGTGTTATAGCTCAGTTTTTCTATTAAGTGGTTTGTATGTGTGACGTAGTACGCAGATACACGCAGATACTATTCAAGAAATGTTTATAATTATGATGAAAACACATATCCAGTGTAGAGGTGGTGAGAAAGGGGGAAATTGTATATATTTGTATTGAATGTAATTAATATCTAATATATTGACAGTACCACACTTATTATAGTCCATAATTAAGAACAATTTTTGTTTCAAACATACCAAAGCCTCTACAGACAACATTAGCATACAATATATAATAATAACAGAATGCTGAGTGAAAGAAACAATGACGTTTCATATTTGACAACTTACTATCTAGTGAATAAAAAAACTGTTTTTAATTTAATATGAAGATGTTTGGTGCTTCTTAAACACACAAAGAAATGAGAAAATTTTCTTATTGGTTTTATCTCATTCGCTATGTTGGTATACAGATATAAAGTCTCATTCTATTAAATGCGTCTCTTTCGGAATCTTGTGCCAAGAGAATTCAGAAAACAATCTGGCTACAGCCCACAGATCGGGGAGAGATGACAACACAAAACAGCGGACGAAATGCCGAAGCCCCACGCAGCTATTGCGGTGAAACCCTGCAATTGATCGGCATAAACATGAAGGGGTCGGTTCTGTAGTGCTGTGTGCGAAATTCCTCAGTGAGGTGACCCGCAAGTTGTGGAAGGAGACCCCGATGCCTTCAATCAGTTCAAACACCTATATTAAATTAATTCTTTGTTATGTGTTAACCGAAAAGCTCGCAACGGGAGAATTTCAATTTTGCAGTTATTAAACATTTCTTTCTGCCGTTAACCGCAAAACAAAATATTGAAGAATTTGTAAAATGCTTTATTTACTTCCTTCTGGCTGAGTGATGTTACAGTCCATATAAAAAAAGTCATGAGGAATAAAATAAAATTTGAACGTGAAATGGAAAGGAGTAATGAACGTGGGAAGAAATTAATTCTTAAAACAACAAGTAGACTGATATTTTCTGTATAGAACGATGTCGTTAAAAAGGCAATTAATTGTGTAATATGCAAATTTTACTTGTTTATTTTATTAATAAACTTGAGTTTTGTTATTGCAGCCTAAATTTTCCTCCGAGATTCTAATTGAAGTAAATGCAGGAGGATAATAAGATTTAACATCAAACATGAAGACAAGTGACTCGGTCGCAAATATTATCGACATTACCACTCGCAGAGAATGGGACGTGTTCAGTTTCCAATTCCGATATTGTTTTTCCCTTTTATCATCGGGAAGAGAAGACAATCATAAAATTTCTGAAGAATCAGTTTGTTCATTTCAGTACTTATATATTTAGAAAATCTGTTAAGACAAATGGACCCTTTCGCCAGTATTCAATAGCTGCATATTTAATGATCTGACAGAAAATGTATTAATCATAATTTTTTCATAAATGAACTAGGAAAGTATATGAACAGTGACGTTTCTCATAACTTAATAATCACCTACATCTTTCATGTTATGTAAGATTTGAGGTTTTCACAGCGCTGAGCATGAAGATTTCTGTCTTCTGGGTTGTTGCGCTGTGTAGTCTGGTTGATGTTTACCAACGTTTCAGAGGTCATACTGCCTCCGTCATCAGGGCGATGAGTATGAAGATTTCTGTCTTCTGGGTTGTTGCGCTGTGTAGTCTGGTCGATGTTTACCAACGTTTCAGAGGTCATACTGCCTCCGTCATCAGGGCGATGAGTATGAAGATTTCTGTGTTCTGGGTTGTTGCGCTGTGTAGTCTGGTCGATGTTTACCAATGTTTCTGAGGTCACATAGCGCAACAACCCAGAAGACAGAAATCTTCATCTTTCAAGTTGTCGGTACACTTATTTATAAGAGGCTTAGAAAAAAGTGTGAGTAGAGTATACTTTGAAAATACTGCTTAATTTTGTTTTTGTAAGTTCGTCTAAATGAAAGTATCTTTATCGTGTGTTTCTTTAAAATAAGTTTTACGGGCAAAAATATTCAACCGAAAAGATTTAATTAAAAATTCAGTGTCACACTACCATGCTCACAACAGAACAACTTCAAAAGAATGAATTATGATTTTTAAAATTGTAGGATATTCTTACAGTTACTTATTAGTTTCAATTTTAATGGTCAATTATATGCTTAAATTGTATAAAGCTCGACAGTTAATTAAGATAAAATAAGAAGCGTCGACGTCGAATATTAGAATAGAGAATATTACATTTTCAAAACGACTTCATTCTAAAGAAAATTACTAATAATGTTTTCTGCAATATAATAAGTCAAAATGCAGAACTTTGACAAACTAATTTTCTGTGACAAATAATATATACAATTCCCTCACCTCAGTACTTCCACCTGTCACCTCATACACAGCTAAAGTACTTGTGTATTACATAACGGTGAATTAACACATCGACATTAAGTTTACAATGAATGGGAAAGAAAACTGTATGATAATGGCTATGTAGATTCTTATATTAATCCACTGGGAATTTTAAATAAATTTAAAGTGTTTTTGATGCTTCTTCGTACAATATTAATTAGCTAATTAGTGTCATAAAATTCTTCCCTTCATTTTTAAAGTGTATATGAAACTGGACATGGACGGAAATCGACTTGCCTAAGTGTTCAGTCACTGTTCCCCTGAATAGAATGAAGTACGTACATCGTCCAAAATTTCTTAACACATGAAATGACGGCCAGCTGACCAAGGCTTCTCTGAACTAAAGGTCTCGTATTATCTTCTTATATTTTGGTCCCACTATAACAAGGACTTAGTGTGTTGTAGATTTTCTTATAGAGGAATAAAGAAACCTTTTTTTAATCTGCAGAATACAAATTTTTCAACTTTACGTTTTTTTTATATTCGTGTTACATTTTTACCACATAAAATACTTAATTAAGTTAAAATTGAAAAGTGTCATTAATGGTAGAGGTTCTGTAAGAAATAACCTGCTACGTCTGAATTATTACATAACATTTTAAGTACGCTTTGGCTTTAGTTATGCGGTTAAATTAGCGGTTCTTTTCCGGCAACTTTCTGTTTCACTCCTCTTTCCCTTGTTATATTTTTATTGTCATCCTTCACGTGATCTTACGACGTTAAGTTAAGAACTACAACGAAAGAAGCAATGCAGCATAGATGACACTTAAAATATTTAATTGTAGACACACTGAAAGAAGTTTACTCTAAACACAAAGTTGAAAGTTATGACACCCAAAACAAAGAATATCAGTTACATTTTATAAATGCTAACCCACTGCTTATTTCAGGCGGATTTTTATAAACGGCTGATTCTATATTTACTTCCTACAAGAATGCCTTAAAATTATACAGAAAATATTATGAGATGATAATGTTGCGTCATATTGTGTTGAATATATACTTGCTCAATTTTATCAGTCTAATCACAATAAAATATTATTATTAAATATTAAAATATTAAAATATTATTACGATTAACATTTAAATATTTAAAATATATTAAAATAATGCTCTCTATCGAAATGTTCGATTTACATTAGAGCATCATCTTTTACACTACATGTTTCAGTTCTAAATGAACCATCTTCAGGTGTATAATCCATATAAACTCAAATGTAATATCCTAAGTGCAATCCTTCGTCAGATGTCCATCAAATATCAGAACGTTTTCCTCTTCCAGACCTATTGTACTTTAATATCGTTTCGTAATGTATGTCGCGCTTAACATGATCTTGTGTGGGTGAAACGTTTTGCAGTGGTTTCTGTATCGGTCATAAATGAAGAGTGAAGGAGGTTCGTCCGTCTGGAAGTATTGCCTTGTTTGAACTGGAGTTCAAACACGGCAAGATCATGTTAAGCGCGACATACATTACGAAACGACCTTGAATGCGATATTAAAGTACAATAGGTCTGGAAGAGGAAAACTTTCTGATATTTGATGGACATCTAACGAAGGATTGCACTTAGGATATTACATTTGAGTTTATATGGATTATACACCTGAAGATGGTTCATTTAGAACTGAAACATGTAGTGTAAAAGGTGATGCTCTAATGTAAATCGAACATTTCGATAGGGAGCATCATTTTAATATATTTTAAATATTTAAATGTTAATTGTAATAATATTTTATTGTGATTAGACTGATAAAATTGAGCAAGAAAATATTATGTCGGCTAGGAGAGCCTAAGGCAAACTACGAAAACTTACATCCAGGATTGGCGTTCCCCGAAACCAAATTTCGATCTGGGTCCTTCTGAATAAGGAGCAGGAATACTAACCACTCGACAGAGATATTTGGTAACTTCTTGAAAGAATAAAATGTTGTTATGTAGTCATTATTACTAGTGAAGTGTCACCAGTACTCTTCGAATCTTCTGATACATACGAGGCGCGTCCCAAAAGTAAGTTTCCCACTCGTCCCACAGCTAGCAAACCTTATATTGAGCGAAGCGACTGTGCGTACGTGATAGAGCAATGATGTAGCATGGCGCATGCACTAACGGTACTTCCCGCGTTCTCACAGTAGCATCGTTGCAGCTGTTGAAGATGGAGGTTCTTATTCCAGCTCCCGCCGACTGTGAAGTGCGGTCAGTGATAAAGTTTTTGAATGCACAGAGCATAGCGCCGATCGAAATTCATCGTCAGCTGTGCCGGGTCTATGGGTCTAACGTCATGAGCAAGCAGATGATGCGTCGCTGGTGCAGACAATTTTCAGCAGGTCGACAAAGTGTGCATGATGAGAAGCGCAGTGGGAGGCCATCCATCATTACAGACGACCTTGTGGAGCTTGTGCGGGAACGCATTATGGATAATCGTCGCTTCACAATTACGGAACTCAGCAGTCATTTCCCGCTCCTTGTTGCACAAAATTGTCACGGAGCACCTGTTGTTCAAGAAATTGTGCGCCAGATGGGTGCCGAAGCAACTGACACCAGAACACAAAACAAAGCGCATGGAGTCAACATTGACATTTCTGCAGCGGTACCATGATGGCGGCGACGAGTTTCTGGACCGGATCATCACAGGTGATGAAACGTGGATTGCACACATTACCCCAGAAACCAAGCAGCAGTCAATGCATTGGCGTCACAGTGGATCTCCCTGTAAGACGAAATTCAAGCAGACGTTGTCGGTGCGGAAAGTGATGTGCACGGTGTTCTGGGACAGACGGGGCGTTCTCCACGTCGACTTCCTGACCAGAGGTGAGACGGTGAATGCTGAGCGTTACTGCGAAACACTGCAGAAATTGCGACGGGCCATTCAGAACAAGCGGCGCGGGATGCTTAGTGCCGGTATTGTCTTCCTGCACGATAACGCTAGGCCGCACACGGTTCGACGGACAGCAAGTCTCCTGCAGGAGTTCAGCTGGGAGGTGTTTAATCATCCACCCTACAGCCCGGACCTCGCTCCCAGTGATTTCCATCTTTTCCTACACCTCAAGAAATTCCTGTCCGGTCAGCGTCAGCGTTTTGAGAATGACAGAGAGGCGGAGATGGTTGTCACACAGTGGTTCCAATCCCAGGCGGCAGACTTCTACGACACAGGTATTCAAAAGTTGGTCCCACGGTATGACAAATGTCTCAATTCCGGTGGCGAATATGTTGAAAAATAGCTGGACACTTGCTGTATCTGTTGCAATAAATATTTCCATGAAATTGTGTTTTGTTTCTATAAACGGCCCCAGGGAAACTTACTTTAAGGACGAGCCTCGTATTTGTAAACTGTGACTACATTTTCCCTGTTGTTCAACCAATCAGCCGTTATACACAGGCTTCTAATTTCCGACGGAGCGTCGGTCCCCACTGTTCCGGGCCCCAGTACGTGACGTCGATCATCTGTTTTGTATACACTTCTAAGTTTAGTGGTATATTTTAAATAGACACAGAAATCTAGAGAACACTGCTCATTTTGTACGCCTTTTAATATTCGTTTAACTTCTTGAATATCTGAGCATATCATTAACTTCTCAAAAAGGAATCTGCTTGGTTAGTTGCAGTAGAATTAAGAAATAGATAAGACAAATTCTACCCTATACTGAGGCAATCAAAACTTCAGATAGCGTTATTTTAACCGTAGTAAGTTTACTCAAACTTTTACTAACAGATGACGGGCCCTTAATCTTCGGTCTTATTCTTACGACTTAAGAGACATTATTTTGAAACTATATTTTTTTTGTTTCGTTTTGTTGAAAACGACCAACCAATAAGTGCACACAGAAAAAATTATAGACTAGTACTAATTTTGTTCTACATATTCTCTGAGGAACATTACTAAACAGCTAAATCGATTAGTACGTGTATTTACTTCGGCATATCTGAATATACGTATGTTTAGATTTTCGAGGCAAGTAACAGTTTGATTTTTCGATAAGGCACAAAATCATGTTCCATTAGCAAGAGTCTTGTATACTGCTGCCACCAGAACTCAATAAATAATTCACAGAAGTGACATAATGACTGTGGCTCTGACGCGAGACAGACTGACAGGGACACAAAATGATGTGCTCTTAACGCTGTCTGCATGCAAAACGTGATATAACTAACATTTAACAGGAAATGAAAGGCTAACAAAGTACCACAAGTGGGCAGAATTGCACAGGACTCAATTTTTTCTTTACTTTTTTTCAGTGACATACCAGACTTATTCAAATTATATATATTCATTAATTATTATTTATATTATATTAACTCGTCCAAGCTATATCACGCAAGACCGATTTGTTACGCAGTTTTGGAGGCGTATCTGCAGCAGAGTAAGAATCGGCCTTTATCATACCATGATTTCTGCTCAACCTGAAAAAATTATCTAGCCCTGTATTCGGTAAGCTAACTTTTTGAGTAACTTCGTCTGTTGAGATCGATGTTTCTTTGGTTTTACACAATCCTTATGGACTTCAACGCATTATTGGCAGTCAACCACCTGTTGGAGTCGGTGAATAATTTCATCAGAGTCTCACACGACGTTTACTGCAGTTGCCGTAGTATGTTAAGTGTGCCAATGGGACACTTTAGAGGCACAGAATGTAGCAGACTGTACATCGCGTGTTGAACATTTGCTTAATAACTGACCATTTGCCGTTCTGACAGCGACAGGATAAACACTATATAATTATTATGAACATGATTACAAACAATAGATATGCCACATTATAAACATACACAGAAACACCGAAAGATTCATATAAAGGATAAGAATTTTCGTGTAACAGATTGAACACGTCAAGTCTGAAGATACACAGAAGAGTGGTTTTATGTCATTAAAGAGAATCATACTTTTCCCTTGAGTATGTTTATTTCGAGCACGGTGGAAAAAGTCAATAAGTGTAGATGTTTGTGGTTAGGATGAAATTACGGTAACACTGCAGACTTTTATCTGACGTGCCTGCTCCGAATCTATGCTGGGTTGTAGTTTATGTTCACTATAACATTTTGCTGTTATCCCCAGTACCTCCAGAGCAGGGGTGGTCAATCTTTTCATTATCGCCAGTCGCGTCGACTGTTCGTAACTTTGTCGAGGGTCTCAGAAAATAAATGTATAATGTCCTAGACAGTAAACGAAACCGTATTTCTTTAACTAAGAAGCATATCTGGTATTAACTTGAGAACGGGTGACAGTTGTATGTTTAGATATATCTGTTTGTTTAAAATACGTTCTTTGTTAGCATTTAAACCGTTTTGATTTTAAGTCACTATTAATTCTTAAAAAAACTTTACTGATTAATACGACAGTAATTTTCATATTTCTTAAATTTAATATGTTTTTAAAAACGGAACAAAATGTATTTGAGCAGTAATGCGATTTAAACTTTTAACATTTACAAAATTTTTGTTTCCATAAAATATTTTTGTTATTGTTTGCCCTTATTCTGTGTCTTAGTGTATTTATATACATGTAACAACAGAAAATGTTTTCGCCCTATGGATTTGGCTGATTATCAAATTGTGAGACGGGTTACTTAACTTTGTGAGCGTCACATGCGGCCTCCTCCAGATGAAGCTAGAACAATACTCTGGTACATAAAACGACCACCTATTTCCTGTTTCATGTACAGAATTTAGACTACAAGGAAAACTGCATGAACGGGAGGAGTAGAAAATATTATACTAAATTAGTTTCTTCCCTAGTGGTTCCAGAATTTCTTTAGCAACGAATACAGTAGCGCCATTTACAATGATCTGGAAATTTCTGCGACAAAGGAGTCGTGGCCTACCTAACTTGTTCTACCTGCATATTTCTAAAATTACTAAAATACCACACTTCTCTGCCAGCATGTCCGGCTGTCCTGTACAAAGTCAAATAAAGTACCGCTAAAAAGCAAATCGTAACCACTGTCACTTGAGCTAACCTACCCTGCATGGTAATTTACTGAAACACAGAGGAATAGCTGCTAACACGGAACAAAGAAATGTTCTTCGAAATGACACTATGTGTACAACCCATCGTGAATGTGCGGTAACTGAATGGTACTTAAGAGAAAGATGAAGTAGAATTAATTTCCTCGTAGCTGGCTCGAAAATACTGAGTTTATTTTCGCTCAAAATTTAGTATATTTGACTGTGTTTGTAGTAAACGTCTGCCTTGGCTGCCTCGGAACGAAGTTACGTCGACTGCAAAGGCTGGAAACAAATTGGATTTTATAAGACTTAATTCACTGCGACTAAAAATTATAAATCCTTTCGGTCGGCGAGACGCGTCGATTTTGGAACATCTACCATTTCCTAGTTTCGGAGACAAAGAAGACCTCCGAAATGATAGATTTGTGCTCCGAGCCGACGCGCCCGAGAGGGTATTATCACTCCGCGTCTGCGGAGATGTTACTAAAAATGTCGTCTATTGTTACTACACACTGCTGTTGACGATATAAACACAATTTTACGATCGCATGATACACGATATGGGAAATTGTGGGCTAATACGCTGATAATGATGATTATAATAACGAAAAAGATGTCAAAAAAGATAAACTGGCACGTAGAGTCTTCGAAACGACGCCGAGGTGAAATCAGTCTCGATAATTATTTGTAACTACTTTATTTTTGTTAATGCAAATTGATGAATTAAAAGCATATCCAAATTAGTAGTCTAGCGTGATTAGATAAGTTAGGCTGAGATGGATGGGCATGTAATATGTACAGATACTGATAAGAATGTATATACATTTTTTGTCGGAAAACTTGAAGTGAAGAGACCTCTTGGGGAACATTAAAGAATATATATCACATTAACATATATCTTAAATAAATAGAATGTAAAGGTATAAACTACGTTCATCTAACTCATAACAGGGACTAATGGACGGCTCTTGTATACAGGGAATGAACATTCAGGTTTTATATAACCTAAGAGGCAAAAAACTGCGACCAGAAACCGCAGGTAGTTTTATTATTATTATTATTTATTTGACTGCAAATGGGTTTTTACCCGGTGGCAGTGGTCCTACAATAAGACACAACAAAACATCAGACAACAAAAACAATAAGAAACAACAGAACAATGAGACAGAACAAAA
Source organism: Zootermopsis nevadensis (assembly GCF_977971745.1). Classification (NCBI taxonomy): domain Eukaryota; kingdom Metazoa; phylum Arthropoda; class Insecta; order Blattodea; family Termopsidae; genus Zootermopsis; species Zootermopsis nevadensis. The sequence goes on from NW_028259162.1 coordinate 14,322,678, forward strand.
CAATAATAACAATAATTTTGTTACGAATGTACTGATTATTTTATCGTGGATTTTCATTTCAGGGACATGATTCCAGGTATGAGTTACATGTACTTGCCCGAATTTCGTTGTCAGCATAAAACTCCTTTCAACATCCTCTTGACTTATGATTCTACACTCAACATTTCGATAAGTCAACAAATTCTGTGGTGAAACCACTGTCTCACTTCCACCCCAACCTTCCTTAAACACGTTGATTAGAACGATGATACTTGCTGATATCCGCGTTACATCAAAAGTTTAATTTATTCAAGTAGTTCAGAAAACTGCGTAGTTTAGCTCGGTACAGATTTAAAATCCACATTTTAGACCTTGTGAGAGAAGAGATTTCAACCTCGCTTTAGAACTATTTGGTCTCTGGTAGACGCTGCTTAATACGTGGTCACACTTTTTACAGCTCGTACTCTGGATGATTAATTGCGGCCGACCTTTCATATGAATACCATCTGCACGGTCAGACTGCAGGACCATAGCCAGTTCTCTTCTAACACTTTAGTTTCCGTCTGCTAACCCAACTATTCCCAGCAACCGATTACCGTCGAAGTAGACACCACAGTTTCAAAGTTCAAACCTCCTATTTATTAAGCTCACGTACATATCCATTAATAGGACTTAGTCAGTGTTCTATTTCATAGCTAATGAAACAAACTCCGTACTAAAGTTCTCGCTTTGTAGTTACTTTCTACTCGTGTTGCAACGTCGAATTTCCATTTTTATTTCCGTATTCTACCACCAACTAAAGCGCGTACTGTGCTGTTAATTGCGTAATGGTTACTGTAGTGTATTCTCATTATTGTCCATGCTTAGTGGCCTACCAAGCTTTATCGAAAAACTTCGTTCAAAATAAAAATGTGTGTTGTGTAATTCGATTTCCCTCTAGCCACAAGACTGACGGAGTCGATTAGTACAGTGCATGCTGAAGACCTTGCTTCATTATAGTTTCCTTGTAGGGAACAAAAAAATAAGTTCTTTGTAACTCTGTCTGGTACGCTGTCCCGGATGAACAGCAATGATTTCTTTTTGCTATGTTATTTAACGACGCTGTATAACCAGCGTAGATTATATAGCAAACTGTACGAAACAGCAGTTCTTTTACTGAAAAAGACATGAGGAGGATATATTTTTGATTTATTACTTAAAGCATCTCTTTTCTTCCCCTGGGCCAAGAGTACTTCTCCAGTTTCACCCCCAGGGACCGGAAACCCCTCCTGGACGTTTTTGAAAAGTAATAGCCATTTTTTGTTATCGCTAACAATACTTACTAAGAAATGACATATTTCCATAATACATAGTAAATATCACTTTTAGTAAAATTTGTAATAATTACTACAGAGCTGCATATTATTTACAAATACGCTCCTTAACAGCTTGTAGATGACACAATTTATACCTCGAAAACTTACATTTCACAATAGGATTTTTTTTTATTTTCAAACCTTCGGCGTAAGAAAGTAAACTGACTTGTAACTATCAACAAATTAACAAATTATTTAAGGCTCTTGGTTACAAGTCACCTTGGGCCGAATGTGGTCCGCGAGTGGCCCATTGAACCACGCTGAATTAAAGTAGTCCTACTTTCCCATCATTTGCCTATATATATTATCCGCATTTTTTATCCTTCCTGAAAAACAAAACTTATCTTCATCAAAAAATATTTTGAAAAAGTTAAATCTGACTGTATTGATTTTAAGTGCGTTCATTTATAACAGATCTACATACGCTTGTATCTTTGACATGTTTTCGGAAAGTCCCAGGCTCAAATCCTGGTTATCCTGACTGGAGGTTTCGTGGTTTTCCTCAGTCGCTATAAATTCCTGGATCGTGCCTTAAATTAGGCCACGATCGCTTCCTTCCACATTCTTTCCAATTCACTCTCATCCCTCATTCGACGCTGTAAAGTCTGAGCTACTGGAAAAGTGTTCTTAAATAAGCTACAAATAATTTGACATGGTGTGGGTTTACACATAAACAATATCTTTGGTTTGGAAGATTAGTTTTTATTTGTATCTGCATTTCGTGGCATGAGTAAACAGTAGTAAACCAACTAATATTGTATTTAAGAAAGATAAATATTGGCGTTAGTAATGTTTCGTTATATTGTGTTGCAGAGAATTTCGCTTGATTAGCCGAAAAATTTGGATAAGAAGAATTTATAATTTTAGTCTTTAAAACCTGAAAAAGACACCGCTAGGTGATCTACGCAAGAATGGATGAATATATTTCAAAGGAATGAGTGTGGATGCGTTTGGACTCGGCTCGGCCGTCACAGGTGGGCCATTATGAAAATGGTGCCAAAAATTCGGGGAATTTCTTCATTAGATGTATGATGATTCCTTCTGAAGACAGGATTTTACTCCATGGAGTTTCGGTTTCCATTGACGCATTAGCGATCTATTAAAGTAATGTAAAAGAAGTCGTTAATGCTTTAAGGCCTCTAGAACATCTATGTCAACTAATTACTTTTGAGTCTAGCTCACATTACTGATCTATTCGAAAAATCTATCATGAAAATAGTAATTACACGCAGATGACTTTTACGTAGAAACAAACGTTTAGAAAGAACATATGAACTCAGTTTTTAGCGATTATTATAATATACGCGTAAACAAACACGTCAATCTTTCCAAAATAGCTTTATCTATCCACACTGCTTAGTGACAGCACTGAAGTTAATTATGTCGGATACGATTTCAGTCCGTATTTATTATAAGTAGTCTAACTCCATAAAATAAAGTGCTTCTAGAGAAGCTGAGAGTTGGCCAGTGTGTCAATGGCCTTTTATAAAACCCGAATAATTATTACAATGTTCACAGAAGCTCTTCTCAGGTCCCTTTGTTGATCCAGTTCACACCATTCCTGGGATATACATTTTAATATTATCCTAGTTCTTCTCTCTTATTTTAATGTTTCCTGTTGAGAGAATTCTGTAGTCCTTTGCCATAGCACCCGATATTTTCTTTCTTCAAATAAAATCGCCCACCATAACTCTAGTTCGAACCAATTTGGTACAGAACCTTGGTTCTGAAAGTAAGCCTATATTTTGTATAACATTTGTAGATGGAAGATTGCTTTTTCCACTGTAACTAATTCGGCTACGTATTCGCCTGTGTTACAGAATGTCGATATAACACGTATGATAAATCAATAAAGTGCGTGTGTGCCACAAGCAATACCTAACAAATACACATGTTTAAACAATCTACACATTTCAGTTTCTGTTTTGATTGTTTCCGATTTTTCTCTAAATTTTAATTTTAATCAAATTCAGGGAACGTGGTTGCAACATATGATGCATTTCACACGCTGTTAACTTCACCAGGTTTATCTCTTTCAGAACCAGAAAGAAACTGAGAGTAGTATATTAAATCACTGTAATTGCGGCTATAATGCAGTTCCGAATCCTTCGTCTTTGGCTCTGATACCCAAAACTGAGAAGACAAAACTACAATTTTACCTGATTTTGCTATTGGTGTGAAGTTTAGTTCCTCACGTTCGGGGAGCTTAGGAAAATATTTGGGACTAAGAGGGATGAAGTGGCTGGAGACTGAACAAAGCTGCCTAATGAGAAGCTACATACTCCATTCAGAACTATTCATAATATTGAATTAGGATAAACAAATCAAGAATGATATAAAGGAGGGACATTTTAGGAGGTGATAAATAAGTATTTGGTTAGATGAAACCATTCAGAAGCCCTGCATCTATACGGGAGGACAACTATACCCTTGGGAAATACTGTGGTACCGATGGCGACCAGTGTCAACATGGTATTTTACCTTGTGGTTCTATGAGAAAATGAGAAAATAACTTGACTAAGTGAGTAATTATAAGTCGCAAAGAGTCCTTTACTCCACAACTTTGTCAGTTTACTTACTAAAGCAAAAAATAAATTGTCTGCTGTGACGTCTTGAAAAATACTATTTCAAGTATGAAAATATTTATTTTTAGATCCCTGAGGCACATAGGACATGATTTCTATTCTTCAATTCGGATTTTACGTTCTTTCAAGTCTCTTCATTGTTACTATCTATCTTTTAGGAGGGCTTTGTAGATTTTCTCAGTTCTTACAAAATAATGCCAGAATCAATCTCGAATTAGGTTTCCTTATAGCGAAGCTTCCTTCAGCTCTACCTAAATATGCAGTATATGCAGGTTATTTAACCTTTTACAGCCCAGTAGCAACAATGTATACTAGCTGCTTCTTCAACAATTAATATTACTTCATTTTCCCACAAACTTTTTTAATCGGTTTCGTATGATTGTCAAAGTAAACAGCGATCATTCTCTTAATCTGCCTTTACCAACTGATCGAAAAATTTCGTGTTTCCAATCTTAATTTTTCTACTTACAAGATCCTGCCTTGTTATTCTAAGCTACATTATTAAAGTTAACTTATTACAATCTAAATGTCTGTAATATTTCTCTTATTTATGCTTAGAAAAGAAAAAATATTCTATTCTTTGAGGTTTTCCTTCCAGAATTTTTGTGTGTTTCTCATCACCCTTATGCGTGCTACATACCCCGCTTATACCATTCTTCTTTATTTAAAAATTTTGAAGCCACTCATTATCCAATTCTATCCTTCCTTCTTGTTATTTACCTTCTCTAAGTTCCAAATATGTTCCCCAGCACTCCGATTTAAGACATTCTAAATAAATTATGTTTCTTCACGGCAAGAGATTAAATTTCATACCCAAATAAAAAACAGGGCATAATGATGTTTGCATATTTTAATCTTTCGATTTTAAATAGTCCAAATAAACGGGGAGATTATTTTATCCTAATTCGATTACTTGTTCTTATATTATATAATATGATAATTAACGTAAATTAATATTCTATTGTCTATTCTCAAAAACTATTGTTTTCTTCCGGATTTGATAACTTACGACAATATTTCATGAAACAGTAAACAAACATAAAGAAACAATACTAATGCAAAATCTCAATTTCTCAATATTAAAAAATTATTGTAGAATAAACTTATATTATTTTACGTACATATCGTTCGTAGTTATTTCATTGTAATTCATGTTGGATACAACAGACTTGGAAGCTAAAACATTTTGAGAAATCGCGTTCATCTTTCTTTGAATACAGACTACGTATCGAGTCATATCATTTCAAAGTCTCTCTCCAGATGGAAAGTGATAACAAATCTGAAATTTCAGAAAGAGGTAGACAGATTTTTGAGCAAAATATGGTACTACTATATGTCTGAAGTTTTCTTGTTTGCAAGGGAACTAGGTCGCAGTTGCACACCACTAACATATGCCTTGGAAGGGCTGACGTCAGTTGTAGCCATTTGTAAAACAGGAATCTTATTTCCATGCCAAAACTTGTAACGTTATTGTCCAGAGGATGTCGTGGAGCCTGTTACAAGAAAGCAGATACACGATCGAGCGCGCAAAACAATACGAACCAAGAGGATAATTCAGCATCAGCGGAGGCTATGAAAAAAAAACACAAACACAAAATAGTGTCCATCTAAAGTCACCACACTGAAACATTAGTATTTCAAGAACGATTTGATTATCCATCAAAGAGATACCATTTTTAGAAACTATTAGTCACTCAGCCTGTCAAAAAATTACCAACCTTTTACACAACTTTCATGTTCATTACCTTGTTTACAAAAGCCTGTTACCGGCCCCTATCCTGAGCCAGATTATGTACTAATATATAACCCTATTTCTTTAAGGTCAGTCACAATGGTGTCCTCGTAAAGAAAGTCAGAGTCTAATAACTACGTCACCTGTTTCATGCTTTCCTGCTAAAATATCACACGCCCTATGCATCTATCATACCACTAAAGCTTTTACATCCGTCGTTCATCTCATTCTGCTTGATTTTATCAATCTAACAACTTTCGGTAAAAGTTCAAATTACGAAGCTTTAATAATGCAGTTCTCCATCACCCTGTTACAGTCTCTTTGGTCCATCACTGATACTATTCCAAGTACGTTAACTTTACCTAGTAAAATCTGTCACCATGTTTTTAATTCACATGTAAAGAAATATTCACATGGTCCATTAGTTCACAGTTATCACCATAAAAGGTAAGAAACCTCCGGAAATATCGCGCGGACGCCATATTGTTTTATATTAAAAAAACATTTCCCATCAGAGTTGCATATTTTTTTTACAATTACTTCAACTCATAATCAGAATCAGATATTAAGAGGTAATTAGTGCTGATCTAAGTTTTTTGGTGCGGGTGCCATGCTTTTATAATTAGTAAAAAAATTCAAAATTACGAAGATGAAGTAAACTCTAGGCATGATGCTTCAACTAAGTTCATTAAGATCTTTCAAGAGCTATTAAGATAGACAAATGGGCATGAAGCACGACCGTTGATGTAAATTAAAGTAGCAATAAAACAAGGAACAATAATATTTTTCTCTGAAATAAAGACAAACAATTCTACAAGCTGACATTTCTTTCCTGACTTCGTACATATCATCTTATATTATGCCAGCAGGCTGAAATTCTTGAAATTTGTCATTTGTTTGTAGAAAATTATGTAAGTATTATTGGTAAGTATATTTATAATTACATGCTATATTTATAAAATGCATTGAGGGCCTGTTTATTAATAGACATTAATAAGTTTGCGGTAGTAATTAGTAATATCAAGCTTAATTTATCGATATAACTTAAGATTATAATTTCCGTATAACTGTGTAAAATACATTAAAATAGAGATTAATATTATAAACACAATTTTTAACAATATGGACGAGCGTTTCGACGGAACTTCTTTATGTTGATACACTGAGTAAAATTCTATTATGATACGAAGTATCGCGAAGTTCATTTACAAAAGCTAACCTGATTACACTGTCCGGTACTAGCTTTGAACGTTTAATTTCAATGCGTCACACAAAGACAGATTACACGTGTGTTCATGAAGGTATAAAGAGGATTGGATCAAGTGAGATCCAGGGGTTAATTTCGAATGCACAGACAATAAGATGCCCAAGTTATGGTAAGAATTTCATGCAGTTCAAGAACTGTAAGTAATGCTACTTACTATCTAAGTTCCGAAATAACAATCTTCCAGTATGATATATTAACACCCAAAATAGTGCGAGTTTTTTTCATTATTTTATAAATACATTATTTGTCTCCTCAGACCGTATGTATTTAGATGACAGCTAATTTATTATAAATGAATGCTGCAAACTGATAACTTCCTCACATATAGGTGACATTTATTGTCTAGATTTGCTATGTAATCTACTTTTTCTTCCGTCATATCATGTTTTACAGCTATCAAAATCATCCAAGTGGCTAATATTTTACAGTACTAAAATTTATGGTTCTTTCTGAAACCTTTGCTTCCAGTTCTGTCTCTAAGTTTAATTACTGATAATGTAATATTTATAATATTTTCTGAATTTATTATTTATTTAAAATTGTACTATAAAATTATCGCAATATTTTTCCTTAAATAAATAAACGCAACGATTTCAAGGGCATTTTACTCTTTTTTTTACTGGTCGTTAAGTGGGCAAAGCGCTAAGAAAGCAAAATTTCTCCCAGCTGTTATTTTTTAAACACTTGGAAACAATTTCATTGATCGATGTGGATGTGGGAATATATATTAAAATCCATGCTGTCAAATAAAACCAACAAACGCAATACACGCTTTTGACATATAAGTCAACTACTAAAACGAACGAAGCATTTTCATCCATCACACTGAATTTTATTCAATATCGAATTTTGATTCTACCTGGACTTTGATATTTGTTTCTCTGTGCGTTATTACCTATATACATCTACTTTCGATACAGTAAACATTACCGAAATACATGCCACATTTGAATTTCTGTGTAACAATTACGAAACAGTAACTTAAGAATTTGTCCCACGAATTTCGCTTTATTCAGTATTACAGCCTGATTCGAAATTTTGTGAAATATTACGGTTTATTTTATCAGGTCTTTGGTTAATCGGCATTCTACGAGCTCTGAAAAATCTAAATCTAGTTCTGCTCTACTTCTTTTTGTCCTTAGAATGACTGTCATAACCAATCACGTGTATTTTATATTCTTACTTTCATATATTACATTTTATTGATTAGGAAATTATTTGTATTAAATTAAAATTATCAGGCCAATTGTCACTTCATTATTAAGCTGTTACTTCAACTACATTTAAGCGAAAAGTTAAAACATAAATAATACATTTTTCAGTGCTGTAGTTGTAGAAATTTCTCACAGAAACTAATTTTGTTCACGCAAATCTGAATCGTTTAAGGACATATGACGTCTTGCATCAATATTTGGCTATTCTACATTAATCAGAACAAATATATCCTTGAAAACTTACGGTTAGCGTAAGTAGTACAATAACATAGGAGAAATTTACATGAATTATGCATGTTTATGAAACTCTACTGTGTCAGGAAGCGGTGAAACACAGGTGACAGTACTTGTTTGCTTGGCGTTCGTGTTGCCCCTCGCTACTCAGTATGAAACACGCAGTGGGCCTCAGGTGTGCTCTAGGTGTGTTTAAGCTCCACCTGAGCCGAGGTTGGTCTCTGTCAGTACTAACTCTTGCAAATAGAGATAAAGTCAACTCATATGGGACTAGCCACGTGTGTCTCGTTATGAAGACTCATTTCTTACTTTCACAACCCGTAGGTTTAACATTTCAGACACCTGCTACCTCAAAATCGATTCAGTTTAAACATTAGTTCATAACTGACCGAATTGTTACGGAAACGGTTAATAAGTCTCGATTGTGTTAACAAGTACCCTGATAATGTAGGCAGTAAACGCTTCCGAAACGTCGGTAAACGTACACCAGAAAACCCGGCAGAACACCACAGCATGTAGACATTTTCAATTCTTAACAGTCTGTTTTATTTTAAAACGCTGTCAATTGCTCAGACTGTAGAGCGACAATTATAGGAATAATACTGAACAAAAAATTGGAAAATAGGAGGAAGGAAACGGACATAGTCCATTTTAAAATAATATTCCGTTATCTTCCTGTGAAGACAGGGAAATTATAAAAGTTTTCAGTTAGGATAGCCAGTCTCCGAAAAGACCGGAAACCTTCTGAATACGAAATATACACTCCAAGTACAATTTGCCTTTCCGTCTTCTTTCTACCTGTTCCAGACAATGCGTGTGGTAAGGGTTGACTATTCCGGTTACATCACTATGACGCACAGCATAACACGTGTCACACTAGGAATCACTATGTTTCCATTGAGGCCAAAGGGCGAAAGCTAAAGTGCGAGTCTCGTATGACATGCATTATTAGGTTCTGTCGTTAGTATTCACCTCATAATTATTGTACACATCCAGAATAACAGCGCTTCTCCATGCATGTTTAATCAGTTAAGGTTGCTAACATTTTGTTTCCAGGTCACGTATTTCCACTGAACATTAAGACTTAACATTTAAGCTGACATGTTTGGGATGAATCCGGTTCGAATCTCAGTTACCCTGACTCAAAGGTTTTGTGATTTTTCTAAGTCATTCAAGGCGAATGATGCACCATTTCCTTCAGATAGTCTAAAAACCACTTCCTCTTCTGATCTTTGCCGCATTTATATTAAAAATAATCCTGTCATCTCATTCACGGTAAAAATCTAGAATTAATCTACTTACATATGTCATTCCTTCAAATCATAAAATTTAAAGCAGTGATTAAGAGTATTTTAACATATCTATCAGTGTTTCACGATTCCAAAAACAGAAACAAAACAGATGAATAGGAATTTTACGGGAAATGGACTGGTGTAGAGCATGGAAAAATTTGGCGACTTAAAGACAAGATAAATTATGAGAGCACAAGACAAGTCAAACATAGGGTGTGTGTGTGTATGTGTATATATATAAAAATATATATATAACAAAATCTTTCGTTAATATGGTCACGTCTACACACACGAAATTTTGCTAAAATGATAATGATTTCGGCATCTATAAAAATGACTATTTATATGGAAGTTGGGTAATGGGAGAACAGGAATGAGCGGAGTTTGGGAACCAGAAGGAAACATCAATTTTGTGACCCGGATTAGAGAAATTATGTGAGAACATAGACGGGATTAATTTAATTCACGATACGAAATACAGGCGTACCCTAGTAAACAGGGCAATGGAGCTTCGGTAAAAATAAAAGTGAATAATTTGCTGACTAGTTCAGCTAGTTAGGTACTCAGGAAGGACTTCAGTTTATGGAGTTAGTTTGTTAGTTAGTTAGGGCTACAGCATCGTTCTGGATGATAAAATGGGCGTCTGTGCATCTACTAAATAACTGTTTTTTGGTACTTTGATATATCGCGAATGTCCCCTGTAGGAACAAAACACATAGGTGAATGACTCTCATCGTTGCTAACACTCCCATAACTCCTGAACTCTAAGACAAACTACGTAGAAAAAGATCCACGATCACACACAAGCACTGGATACACCCTGACTATACAATATGACTGGCTGCAAATAGCATTATTCTAAGCAGAATTAGTCGAATTCACTGTTGTAATCATTATACACAAAAACATGGATATTAGCCTCTTATCAGTCGCATCTAATTCCAGGAAAGTCACCCATTACTCCTATCACAAGAATGCATCTCACGTCATTAAATAATATGTTCCAGAGTTTCTTTACCTACGGCCCGTCGAAATGTTTTGTACTTCGCTGTGATAATGGAAAAGCCTGTATTGATACGCTAACATACCATCAGCCGTAGATGATATACGTGCTCTGAGATGAGTGAAAAAGTAATAGTTTGTTTCACTGTGTCACAATTCAGTTGATAATTTAATAAATTAAAAGTATAATTGGATATTTCAGCAGAGTTTACTACACATCACGCAAACAGTCTAATCATATTATAAAAAACGGATTGTCTCCTATATTAATTTGAATGTTACATTTGATTTATACGACGTGTAGGGAGTTGACACTTGGGGACATTGTCAGGTGATTCTTTGTTATTAAATTGACAAATTTTTAAACATTCGTTACTATTTTAAATATTATTGACGATGGTTGGAATAAAATTGACACTTTTGTCTTTTGGTTCACGCTTTAACTATTAAATACAGTAGCGGAGCAAACTCCCGCAACGTCGTGCATATTAAATGTAACATACGTGATGGACAATGTCATAGTATTGGCAGATATGCGGCTTCATCGACCTACCACGCAATTGTTCCTTAAACTTATTACGTTATCACTTTTCTAGACAATTTGTAAGCCTTTCTTTTCCTTTTTAACCACGGTAAGCATAGCTGTTTATTGCACGTCTTCGTTGTAAGTAAACTTTCGCAAATTATAATTTAATTGTATAAATAATGCAGGATAAATGACAAGGTTTTACTGGTATCTGCTGCAATGAATTAGACACGTAGTCACAGAACACATAAAGGAAGAAAAATTGATTAATCTGTGAAGAGTAGTTGAGTCTTGTGTTTTTCGAAAATCCATCGTACATAAACCATTGATCTATGATTCCCAAGTAAACTCTAAATTATTTCATGTGCGGAGCTTAGGGACATGAAAATAAATATTAATTTTACGAAGAGATCAGAATTATATTTCAACATTTTTCGCCTTTACTTTCAAGACTTTTAACAAAAGCATTAATACAACACAATTAAAACAAAGTCTGCATGAAAAACGTAAGCTTCTATATGTCAAGGTGTCGGCCTCTCAGGAACATGTAATATCGCCATGCTGTTACCACTAACTGGGCATTGTCCCAGAATTATTAACTTCAGTTGCTAGAGCTTCTGTGACTACCCGGGTACTCTGTGTTACAAAAGACAGTCACTTTTACTACTACTCTGTAATGCTGCAGCCGAATCAGCCCCTCAACTGCCTTCCTTACACACTGCGCAACATCGTTTCTCCAGATACGTTGCAGCAAGTGCTCATAAACGTTTTACTATTCTTGGATGGGTCAAATGAGAGAAAATACTGTCGGTAGTGGAAGATTTTATGATGGAACGAACTGTCAGAGGTGCCTCATTAAGTACGTCTCCACAAAGCTTGAGTGTATATTACGACCAAGATTTGCTAATGAAGTAATTTCACATTCCTCACTCAGAGGCACATATGTAACAATATCTCTGTCCCCCCGTCTTGTCAATAAATATTACCGTTTCAGAAAATATGTCCTCTCAGCGATAAGTATAAAGATGGCCGTCTTCTGTAATGTTGCACAGTTCAGTCTGTTAGAAATTTATTGCTGATTCAGAGCTATTTGTGCCGTACATCGTTGAGCCTATGAGAATAAAAATCTTAAATATATGTAGCAAAGCGTTTGATTACTTAAAATTAAATTAATATAAAACTATATTTATCACATTACGATACACTCTATGATAAAGGATTATTAGTTTTTGACGTAGAATAATCAATGCCCCACATTAGTCTTCAAGTCATCCAAGACCGTTTCCTTCCAAAACTTCCCTCTACACTATACAGATCATCTTCACGTGCTATTAGATACAGTGCCGTTAGTAACATAAGCCTCTTCTGCAATATGTTCGTACTTATAAATCTGAGATTAATCCTGACAGCCTGGAATGTGCATGCGGTAATGTATAATCAGCGCACAATTCCCTATTCATACAGCATATGACCTACAAAGAAATTCTGGGATAAAATCATTACTGCGCCCATACATTCAAGTAGCCTCCCCCCCCCCCTGGCATATAGGACCCCTTCGTTTATTAATGAAAAACTGGAGTGTAAGGGATGTTCATCATTTATTTTCTGAAATGTACGGACTGAATAAAATAGCAGTGCTGTTTACAGAACCGGCTTTTATATCTCTGAACAGACTCTGGAATGGGTTGGTCTAACAAAATTAGTTTGTTGCCAGTTTGGGCAACTGCGAGGTGTATACGCAAGATTTGTGAATATTTTCAATGTCTGCCCAGTTGTAATTTATATGTGGGTGAGCAGAGAATATAAATATGCATAAAAATGGCTCCTCGGTCACATCGAAAATGGTGCAAATATGGCATTCATATTGCTATGCCTTTATCATAATGAAATTCTCACACAAACACTTAATATGTGATATCGAAGGATTTGTGATGATAATAATAATAATAAGAAGAAGAATAACTATGAAATTAGACGGAAGACTTAAAAATGCGGTTGGCAGCTTAACGTAGGTTGCAATATCCTACGGTACATGAAGAATAGTATCAGCGTGTAAACTTGTAAGCCGATGCCTACTTTAAAATTTTTCGTATTTGCAAGTTCTTAGGTTATTGAGTAAAGAGATATGTTAGGTCATTAATGAGAATGATGGTCAGAAGCTGTCCTTGGTCCCGAATAAAATATAACCAAATAATCCCGAACTCATTCTCTGTCAGTGGCTTTGTTATATATAGAGATACGAAGATCGTGTTCGTCATTCCAGTAACCTGTAGAGCCTGCCATTTATACCACTCTTCTGAAATAGACAAGTGTCAGCGAACTATCATACTCCGAGAATAAATAAATAAGACAAAAATAAACTAAGAATGCCTTCAGCTACAAAGACGGAAGAGCTAAAATATTGAATAATTCATGTTGATGGACGACGTGACTTGTCAAGTATGGTCGTCATATATGTAGACGTCAATGGATTTTAGCAATCTTGAACATTTCGAGATTTGATTATGGTATTCTGAGTTGTGATGCAGTGTAGTCTCAAACTTGGTTATCAAAATTGTAGGGAGATGTATATTCTCCATCTTCTGGTTAAAACAAGGTATAATAACCAAGAAGACTCCTATCCACATTGTAACCGCCATGAAAATCTCAAATCTGGTCTGAAATTTAGATGATTTCTCACTTCATTTGCAAATACACTTCTCAGTAATATAAATAAAATTATAATGAACAAGTACGTGGTATCCGCTCAGAAATACTTCCATTCATACAAGCCAAATGCTATCAGAAATTTTTGTGTCTGTTTTTGTCTAAACGCCTGGGAGAAGTATCAAAAAATCCTGTTCTCTTCTGTATATTTACGGTAAATCCCACAGATACACAATCATATAGGTATACAGATATGATAAGTTTTCAGTGGTACAATAATCTACATATGCACCACATTCGTAATCCTGCACTAAAGACGAGCATAAAACTTCTCTTTACTAATACTGAAGGACTACTCATAATTATGAATTAGGCCCACAAATTATGATTATAATGATTTGTAGCGAAACAAGAAAAATTGCATTGTTATGGATAAGATGGCGGACGGATTTTCTGATTCTAAATTCGTAATGCCTGTTTTCACTTACACACACACACACACACACACACACACACACAGGACAAAGGTTACGTTAAAAATCAAGTTTTGCCGACTGTAGAAAATGCTGAGTTCATCACAGCTTATATTAGCCTATGGTATTCTCGTGGTATGACTATAATTTATATCCTTTCCTATTCTAATTGCTTTCATAACTTACCTGACATACTATCTTTCAGACCAAACCGTGCTTACCGATTCATGGATACATAAGCATTAAGTCCTTTTCGTGTCTAATATCGGCCACAAAAAATATAGTATAGTTAGCTTTAATTTGTTGACGATAACTGATAAACAATTGTATTTTGGAATGCAAAATCTTTTTAAGGAGAAATATTGCAAACACGAGTCCAGGTTTGAGTGAAACACTTTTTATGTTAGTGTTTACAAATATGGCAATGGTATGAAGGTGTGACTACCTGAATCAGCAAATTCTACATAGAAATAGATCACTAAATTGCAAAATTATTGATTAAGAGACCTTGCTATTCATATTGCATAAATTATATATGTTCATTTTTATGCTTTATAAAGCATTTTAAGGAAAGTATGTGTTGTAAATTCTTCTCAGAATTTCTCTCTCTTTCTCCGTAATTTCTCATCTACCCCCACCAAAATAATACGTCTCTCTACTGACAAACTGTGGACAGAAAATTATAAACTACAATGTTAAATAGACAGGCAACAAAAACTGCCATTTATCGCGATTCCAGTCAGTTCCAGGAACACCTTGTATTCATAATCAAAACTCGTTATAAAGTGGCCCTTAATCATCCGTTTTGTTAATTTTTTCTCACGCCTGAAGCAACTACTTCCAAATTAATACTTTTCGTGCCACCCTGAAAACACAATAGACTAAAATTTCCCTTGTGCTGACCCTCATTAACATTCCGTGTTTCCCCTTTCTTCCTAAAAGGCTTCTCCCTTTGTCTTCACAGATTTAACTCAAAATCAATTTACTTACAGATAAAATAAAGAATAGAGAATCGCAAAACAGAGAAGTTTCCAATCAGGTGATTTTCTCAACCAAAAGCGACTTATTTTATTATTTTCTCGTCTTTTCTCTTCATTTGAAAAGTCTCTTCATGGACTCCCAATAAAAGCTCGAGAAATGGAATTATCATTATCCGAAAACTCATACCTCGAAATTATCGTTTCCAGGGCCAGTGCATATAAATACTCTTGCTTAAAATGAAGATAAGTTTCATATGCCCTTGATGTATCCTTCACGCCATGTTCCGCAGTCGACAATTCTCATGCCGTGTCTAAGGGGTCCGTGAATTTTTCATAAACGTTATTCTTTCCAGACTATAATATATTATACATTCACGGATAGAGCAAATTTGTGTCACAACTAAACCCGCCTATTTTATGTTGTCTTTTGGTGCTGCATTACCTTACGTTACAAAAGTAGAAGCAAGTGAGCTGCGACAATTTTTAATTATTTTCCATTACAATGGAAAAACTGTACCTCATTTCTATAATTTAGTTTAAAAACACATTTAGTAATATTATGACAATGTGGGGGAGGAGTACCAAACAAGTTTAATCGGGAGTGTATACACGATACGACAAAAGTTTATAAACACAGCTTTATGCTATATTGTCCAATAGGAAAATCTGAACATGTCATAGTAAATTAGGCCTTATGTAAAGCTGACTCTATATACGCCATGTACTCGCTTGGGGGAGGGGAGATGTATAGCTCCTACTCATTCTTAACCTCGGCACTAGATGGGGGTGAATGGTAAGCATCACGCCCCTGCTGCGCTTTACTCCTGGGAAAGAACCCGGTAACCTTTGGATAGGAGGCTGAGTGGAACCCAGAGCCGGTCTGAATGCAGAGGCTAGTGGAAAAATCCGTCTTACAGCTGTAAAATGTGAGAGTTGTTTGGGGGGCTCCTGTGAACGAGATTACAAACTTCCAGGTCCTAAAACAGTGGGGAATATCTTAACCAATTAAGCTACTATCAGTTTCCGTAGAGGAACTAATGTTCCACAGACAATTATCCTAAATATATTCCTAGACGAAATGCTTCAAGTGAGAAATATTTTACATATATTAAACTACAAAATCTTACACATAAATTTCTCTTGCCTCCAGACTTTTTACTTGTAATCATACCACATCACTCTCCTAGTCTGTTCTTTCTCATTTTCCTTCATACACTAGCCTCAAAAGGACTCTATATCTTACAAATTATCAATTAAGCTAGTAGTCAATCTAAGTTTCTTTAGTCCTAATTAAATTTAGTGCTCATTCCGTACACCGCGCTGTACTAAGGCATTGATCTTTAACAAGCACTGGTTACATCCCTTGTTATTTCTGCAATTAAGATTTGTATGCGTTTGTCAGTACGTGTGCCATGATATCACAATTTGTTTCATTTATGTTGTTTATTCGAGAGAGAGTAGTCGCTTAGCAACCTGTGTTTGTTAGCATCAGGGAAGAAACTAATTTCGTAAAGCTAAGTTCAGCTTTACTAATTACTGTTCACGATAACATTTTGAGTGATGGACCGTGACCCACTAGCCCTATACATCGGATATCTCCGAAGCTCTTCCCTTGAATTATTATTCGGTTTACAAGAGCGTTTTTAATTTAAAATCATCTTTTTCCGTAGTTTCAGAGCCCTAAACCGATGGCATTCGCGGACACAGTGTAAACCTCGTCGTATGGATTTACTCGATCCTTTTTTTATTCTTGCTGTTCTCTTTATCCCGGGTTGGGATCCTGAATGACGCATCAAGTGCCCTCCAGATATCCCATGAATGCCTGCCTACCTCGTACTTCGTTTCTATAATTGGACCACTCGAGAGACCACGCGAGGAAAGACTGATTGTTGATGCGTATTTTGGTAAAGCGTCTTCTGTTCATATATTTCATCATTCCATTACAAGCAAACGCATGAATCGTTCGGTTTGTGACAAAGAGAACATCGCATCGCTATCACTACAATTGTACAACGTAACGATGATTTGGTACGATGACTTGTGTGTCTTACACAAAGACCACATTGTACCACATTTAAAAATGAAAGAAAATAATCATTCTCCTTATTTTAAGAAATAGATATAATGTCTCAAAATTATCTTTCACTCCAATTAAGACGTTACATTTAAAACTTTTGATCAGACGACATGAGAAAATAGTAGATATATCATCGCCGGATTTACATCTAAACTTTATGACAATAAAGTATTTATTATTCATGATAAGTAGTCATAATTTATATATGTTATTACGGTCGATTTTAAACATATATTATTATCATACGATATGTTCTTTAACAGCTATGAATATGAATACAATGCCTCATTTCGACATCGTTTTCGAAACAAAGACAAGAAAATAACCTTCCTCTGTATCAGATCTGAGGTTCTCGTGACAATGAAGATGAAAATATCTTTCTTTCAGGTTCTGGCACCGAATGTACTTGTGAGTGGGTACGAACGTTTCGGAGGAACCTATTCTTTTCCCGAGACCCTAACTAATCGATTCATTGATTCTTTCACTTGAGGTAAGGCCAACGAAGCGTGAGGCTGACCGCTCACTCCTATTCAACGCCGATGCCAAAGTGTGTTGCTATACCTTGTCTCCACATGTCTTTATGGCGCTGTGCTTATTAAAAATCATGACACACTGTTCATGGGAGCAGAGAATGTTCCCGAAACGTAGTGGTCTTGTATTAGGAAACTGCACGATGTATCAAGCCCAGGAAACAGCAATATTAAATCAGAAATCAGGGCATACTGCTCGACGTATCGCATCAGGTTTTAAATAATTCAATTCAATTCAATTCAATTTATTATAATAACACGAAATTATTTTCTTTGCTCTTTTAAGTAAACTATGAATGGAGACTTTTAATACCCAGTATGTAGCATTAGAAATAATTCTAGCATAGATCAAATACAAAGAAACAATTGTAAAATGGGTAAATATATTACTGCATATGAAATGGTTTCTTCTTGAATTCTGTAATAAGAGTCTGAACAAGAGATTTCTTATTAACTCAAATATCACTTACCGTTATCACAGAAGCCCATCAGACATCGTCCTATTCCTATCGACCGTAATCCAGTTAACACCTTTTCGACATAGTTACCCATGATTAAGCTTAATTTTAACAGCAACATGCAACATGCTCTTATCTTTCGCAGGTAGTCTATTCCACTCTTTTACATATAAATTTGAACAGACTAGTTTTTTCGTGTGTTATAAATATACCATCCACCTGATCCATCTTAATTCTATTACCCCAGCAAAAGTAGTAGAAGATTACAACGATAAACATAATCTTCATGTAATTTTCTTGGACCGAACTTGGTTCTTATCTATGACGCTCAAATATTCTCCTCTATATGTTGTTCATAGACCTCATCACCTCTTATCTCAGATCAAAATGAAAAACTGTCTTTCTCATTCATAAGAATTACATATAAAATTACGTTCCTAAGAACTTTCTTAATTTTTTTAATAATTTAAACTTTCGGAACTAAAACGTATCACGCGTTTCGATAGGTGGTTGTGCTAACAACGTGATATAATATAATGAATGTAAACCACAAACTCAGAAGGCTTACTGTATCTCCTGTATAATATAAATATTTCGTTGAACAATGTTACAGGCCTCTTCGCCATACCATACCTAGGTGCGTATTTCAAACGACCATTTCAGTACCAACATACCTTTACCTCCACTCTCTGTATATTTCTTTTATTTATATTTTCCTCCTCTGCGAGTCAGACGCTGCATTTTTCCATGCAGCATTCATGGCACCTCTAACAACCAATAGTAACCACAGACGTTTTACTGCTTTGTACAGCAACGGAGCTAAATCTCTGAGTTACGAACACTTATGTTTAGCTCACAGAAGAATGTTCTGGGCAATCACTTCCATGTCATGAAGAAACACTTAACAATAAAATAAACTAAGAGCTCGTAGCACTTTCTGTATCGACTGTAATCCGTTTTATTGCCACAAAGCCAAAACTCCAGGGTGATGGAGACAATAAACAACCGACTTTTTTATACACCACAAACACGAGCTCTGATTTCTGCATAAAGTGGTACAAATAATTTTTAAGAATGATCATACGAAATTTTAGGTTCTTTTGGCAGTAAAGATTCCCTTAGTGGTCTTCAGAGTTGCGAAGCTCTGTTGACTTGTTTGTGGTTACCAACAATTCGAATTCCTACTTGAGGATGAAGGCAGTATGTTTTAGCACCATGTGATGACCATCGGTAATTATAATCAATTGTCACAACCCGAGCAAAGATAAATTTGAGCAAGTAAATATGAGAGTCACAGAGAGATATTATTGTGCTAGTTCAGTCTTCAGACTTCACGCGAGTTGTCATTGCGGTGCTACCGGCGAAGAGGAAAACGTTCTTCTTGCGCATACACGTACGAGGTGCGATCGGAAAGTTTCTAGACTGCGCCTATAAAAACCCGTACACTTATCTCAGGTATTAAATTCATCCATCACCCTCGAAGTAGTTCCCCTGGGAGTGAACACAACGATCCCAGCGCCGCTGCCAAGCCTGGAAGCATCTCTGGAAATCTTTCTTTGTCAGCCTGTCAAGCACCATCTGCGATTCTGCCTGAATCTCTTCTATCGTCTCAAATCTCCTTCCCTTTAGCTGAATTTTCATCTTTGGGAAGAGGAAGAAGTCACACGGAGCTAAGGAGGGCGCGGGATGACGGCCATGGTGTTTGAGGCCAAAAACTGCCGAACTTTGAGGGCGGTGTGCGCTGGCGCGTTATCATGATGCGTCGCATGTGGAGTTCTTCCTTTAGAATCAGCTGACAGGTCCCATAGCCTATCCCAACAATGTCGCACAAGTCGTTGATGGTACGACGTCGATCTTCGTGAATGGCCTGCCGAATCTTCGTAACATTTTCGGGCGTTGTGCTCGAAGATGGTCGTCCAGAACGCTCGTCATCATCGACAGAGGTTCGGCCATTTTTAAAACGTGAATGCCACACAAAAGTTTGAGCACGACCCATTGCGGACTCCCCAAATGCTTGCTTTAGCATTTCATAGGTTTCCGTAGCCGTTTTGGCGAGTCTTTGGAAAAATTTGATGCCCATGCCATTCCGAAATCGCAGGAGGGTCGGTGTAATGCACTACCAAAACGCCCGTAACTAAGAAACAAATGCTAATTCGATGATGCCGGCTGGCACACTGATTCACTATGAATGTAGGCCGTACCCCTTAGCGGCAGAAGCTCGTACTACATCCGGTTTGCCCGCTATTGACACAGTCTGTAAACTTTCCGATCGCACCTCGTATGTAACTGAAATCAGAATTTATTTCACGATCGTCATGCATTTAGTTACGCGTGAAACCACGATTTAACTTTAAGAGTAACGGTAATAAAGGAGGGTGAAGAACACCAAGAAAAACAACAGATGTTCACAGCATGGGTCGAGAAATGAATAGAACGGTATTTCCAAAACAGTCAGTGTTTTTGAGACGGCTAGCGCAGCACCAGGTCACTCTGAATCTATACCTGACCATTATCAATAGAGTTCAGCATTTGAACTAGGGAGGTCGTAACAGTCTGGCACGTGCAGTACTCAGTTCTCAAGTCAGTAATTCAAGCGCTGAAGACCGCTTTTCTGTGTTCATATTTGAGTTATCGCAAGTCATGCTAACACATTGCCTGTTTTGAGTGATGTTTTCTTCAGCCAGTCCAGGTAATTACAGCGCAGTAGGTCTCGTTGGGCTTCTAGCCATATCTTTTCATGCCCATCAGAGCTTATCAGTCAAGTAAATAACATGGAATTATTGAACAACCAAAACGAAGTGTAGTATTGCAGAGTTTGGAACAATTGGTCGTATAATTTAACCAATGTACTTCTATCCTGTGGTATGATGATTATTCTATATTTTTCAAAACCTCTTTCAGCAGTAATTATGGAAGACAAACACAAGGTCAGAATAAAGACGTAAGTAAACTTTGCTTGCAGGAATATATGTTACATATCAACTGAAGATATTTAGTATCTTACTTTCAAATGACTTCTGTTGGACTTCAAGTATCCATGAATTCTTTTCCTCTGTTTTCCTTATGGTTTTGTCGACAAGTCTCTACCACTTTGTTTTAAAATTTCCTTTTATAAGCATCGTAATAAACGCCACTTTCTGTGCAACTCACGTATTCTAGCTTTGTTTTTATCGCTATTTAATCTTTGTTAAAATACAGTAAAACAATTGTTCTAAGAAACTTCTGCTCGTAATAAGTAGCTAATTAGCTGTACAGCCTGATTTTTTGTACGGCGTCACTTAAAATTATTCTTCGGACTTAGTAAATATATATATATATATATATATATATATATATATATATATCGTTCAAAATAATTATTGTAATTTTTAAGAATGCTATTGCAACGATGGATTTCGCATTAATATTGTTTATAACCACTGTTATAACAAACTTTCCTCTTACAATTCTGAGTTCCTCCCTTCTGTCTCGTTCCAGGACTTTTCTGTTCAAGTCCAATGTAAATGAGATGTGATTTCATGACAGGAAACAAAATAAAATCATCAAAATATATTTAAAGTGCTTTGTGTACAGCCACGTTTATTCTTAAATAATAATTTATGTTTCCAGCGACGACACACAAAAGTAATTTTTTCTTCTTAATTAGAAAACGTTCTGCAGTTATTTCTCATAATAAGTTCTAATTACACGAAAATTATTTCGTTCAATATGATTTCATAACAATATATACAGTATAACAATAAATTATACACTTTCATTCGCCTGATAACAATACTGGATGATATACGATATTTCTTAATAAATGCTAAAACTCTTTAACGACGGAAGAAAACGGGATCTAATTTACGATGAAAAAACAGGAGAGCAAAAGAATAAATTCTGAAACTAAATATAATACTTCATGCTAAAATGTAAGTACAGACGGGACGCAGTGGGTGTTATTGTACTGAAATAAATAACAATGAGTCTAGAACATTGCCTTAGGCGTAGGAAGAAGAGGCTAGATTAACTTTACAACATTGATGATGCTGTATGTTTAACGAACCAGATCATCCGCTTACTGGAGGTTGTTTAATACACCCACTGCTCGTCCAAAGCTCGTATTGTCCAGTCCCTCCCAATATTCGGTATGTTCCAGTCCATGAGTCCCGGTCAGATAATATTACTACCGATATCTTTATTTTCGTGTTCTCCTGGCTCCGTGAACCGTAGAACAGCAAACGTGAACATACTGCAAAACATGTCTTTAAATCATTTAATATTTTCCCTACATGTTGTACAAGAAAATTGTCAATGCTTGACCGGCCATTCCGCTGGAAAATGACAGTAATTTATTGATGCGTGTTCTGTGTACGTAATGTGTATGTGTTTAGATACGCTGTACTGCAAACCGCTGAAATTAAATCAGTGATGTCAGCGCCATTATAATTCTTCACTTTCCTAGTAATTTTGCTAAAATATCTTCTTCTACGTCATACTGTATATATTCTTCACGTAACGTAATAACGTTACTGACTTCAATATCGAATTTTCCCAGGTATCGTAAAGTTTCTCTTATTCTTCACCCATAGATTTTAATGTTTAGAAAACATGATGAATTATAGGTTTTAAAACTCACAAAGTTCAAAGGTCAATTTGCAACAATTTGTCAGTTAATCCTCGTATCAAAATAGTTCACGTTGCCCTCATGTTAACTCTTAATTAGGGGACGGACGGACAGATATCAACTGAGCTTCTTATTATAGATCAGGTTTCTCAAAACGTAATCTTTGGAAAAATAAAAACAAAAATGAGATAAGAATATGTTTCCTCCACTTTTATAAGGACAAACCCGCATCTTAATTCTGCTGTGTGGACAATCTGTTTTCGCTTTTAAGCTTGAGTACCATTTGTCTTCATCACAAGAAACTTACATATCCTAGAAGACTTTCACAACTTCATCCCAGCCAACCTACTGGTGAGCTCAGCGTACATACAATGAGTATTGAGGTTCCTTTAGCTTTAAGACATGAATCCAGATGTCGACGCTAACCTTTCATCTCTGCCTACTGAGGATAGAGCACAGAAATTCAACTTCACGTCAAATGTACGCACTTACGTTGTGGTTGGACATTGGCAAAAATTACTTTTTTGCCTCTACGATGTTTATCTTTTTTTCTCTCTACTTCAATAAAATCTTGTGTCATTGCTAGTTTGCAGATGGATGTTGCCTAAACCATTCTTTAGAACTGTATCTCCAAGGGATTAACTACGTACTATCTCTGCCCCCTACAACAAACGCAGCATCGCTTGTTCAAAATAAATCGTTCGTCTACCCCCATATGGTGCCGAGGTCAAGAAAGAGTAGGAGATATACCTCCACTCCCCCCAAGCGCCAATAGGCGTGTAGCGGGACGTTTTACCTACTGAAGTGAAATAAATAATTTCAAGGTGAGTGTCAGCTGCCAGGACTACAAAAAGTTTTGCAAAAGTTTCGCCTTGGATGAAACGGGATATAAACACAATTGCCATACAACAATGACAGCGTCTGTAACAATAACGAGTTTTAATCTTTTGACTAAGACAAAACAGTGTACTGGTCCCAGAGAACAACATTTTCAATTTACTCTCTATATTAGAAAGTTGTATATAAAAGTTTACTGCATATTTACTATTATCGAAAGTTTTGTTTTTACCATAAACCACATCCGGAACGCGGACAGATTTATGGAAGATAAACTGAGCAATCTGTGATCATACGCTAGTGTCTGTGTTTGTGTGAAGTAATATTTGGGTGATTAAGTGTCCTGAAAATAACTATGCAGTTAAATACGACTATTTGAATATTAGGAAGTGTGAAATTTACAAATAAGCACATAACCTAAAGCAAGACAACAGCTGCACGTCTCATACCTGCCAGTATTTTGCTAAGGGTTTCAATAAACATCTAGTGGTTTCTGCTAGGCAAACGTGACATGTGCAAATGAAAGCATTACAAATTCATACTATGGGTTGTAATTCAAACTATATTAACTATATGACTTTTAATACGGCTTTCAATGAAACTGTATTTTTGCACATATCATCCTATAGGTTCTCGGTACAGATATGTGATTTCACATCTGATGCCCATTAATATATTTCTAATTTCATAAGAAACGTGTCTAGGTGTGCACTGACGATCCGTTTCCTCAATGTAGCTGTTCCTTCTAATTGATAAAATATACACTGACCCTCTTGTTATGCGGGCCTTGTGGAGGGATGGAGGGGGGCACACTTGAAATCAACATTAGATTGGAGTAGGAAGGACAGCTGAAAATCTGAGTCGACTTTCGGTCAAGAAGTGTAGAACATAGAGCGACTGTGTTTGAAAACAGGGTGCTGGGGAGAATATTAGTACCTACAAAAAATAAATAATAAGCCAATAGTTGCCTTTTATGGAATCAAGATATGAATTAACTTGTTAAAAATTACTACTTAATGTGCAATATTCCGGGCCAGTTTAATCCGACTCAAACCTAGACCTTGAATATCAATTTTAATATTTCAGTGTTATATTATGTTATATTTTTATGTACGCTCAGTTTTTTAATCACTTATAATTGTTACAGTGTTTATAATTCCGCTATAAACATTATGGAACTTTAATTTTCTTCAAGTTATAATTTAAGGATTATAATCCTTTCCAAAATAAAGAGACAGTGTCAGTATCTTAAGATGATACATAAGTTACGTTGGACATTAGCCCCTATTACAAGTAAACAAATATAAAGGTTTAAGACGAACTGGAATGAACACCAATTTTGTGCAAGATGCTGTAATATTGAAAGAACTTTAAAGTCAGTTATTTTTACACACGCGGAAATCATACCGGTAATTTATCTGTTAAAATTATGCTAACCGGCAAACTGGGGTTGAGGGTCGCGGTAGGTTTTGTTTTACATACAACACTGAGTATGTGACAAGCTTTCTCTTTCCAAAACTTTCTTGGGATTTGTGGAGAAACAACGTGAAAATTTAGATTTTATTTAATTGTCTAACATGTATATATCTAATGCTAACTATACATCAACAACGATTAGTTATGAAGTTTCACTTCCTTTCTGAATGAGTAAATTCAACTTTGTTGCACTGTTCTTTTGTGGCTCAGTGTGGCGGAAGGAAGCAAAACTTCTTTGTAACTTACATGAAATTAAGGTACGTATTTGGTTTCTTTCTATACAAAATGGAGCAGTAGTTTAAAAAGTATGTTATTACAAAAAATATAAATTATTAGTCTTTTGTCGAATATGCTGAAAATGGCCAAGCCCCGACACAAAGTTTATAAAACAGTATAAGAATGAAATTAAGTATTCTTAAAACGTTTATATTACTCGTAATTAAAACTGACTTTCTTTTACATATTTAACATTGAATGTTTTAATATTTATTGGATTAGTAATTATACCAGTCTTGTGATATCTCTTTAAATTTACTTTAAATTTATGTAGCAACCCTGATCGATATTTCCTCGTTGAAGGTTGGTAAATTAGTCCTTACACAATAACAGTTTGCAAATAAATTCGAACACATCGTGCGTCATTTATTTCATGACTTAACTTATCTAGGTCAGAACGCGGTAATTAACACACATTCAGTTAGAACTACAGTATAAAGAGAAAATAGAACCTGATGTACCTGCAGAGATTAAATATCATTTAAAATGTGAATAAAATCTGCTCACTCCTAATATTTGCATATAAACAAAAGAACAGTAGAAACAAGTGTACTTGTTATGCACCTTGTGCTCTGCTACGAGTATGATGTCCTGCTGAAGTCAATTGAAGTCCTTAATTCTTGAAAAATATTTAATGTGGGTATTCATATTTCTAAAACAGAAACTTTCTAATAAATTATGCACTTTTCATAGCCAACACGGAATGTCTGAACTGGTACCTTGTAATTTTTGCATAGACGACTCAGTAATGCTAATTTCGTAAATGTAATAAAACTAAATTTATTAAAACGTTAATTCAATTTCTGAGAGAATTTAAGTAAAGAAACAAAGAAAGAAAGAAGTACAGAAAAAGCACCGGGAACTTTGAAATGAAGGTATGTAATTAGCACGAGGGATTCGGTTAAATTTTGACGAAGATTAAACCTAGTCCTTTGGAACCCTTTGCGGATGAAATGCATTATGTGGCCAGAACTGTATAAAGAAAAAGTCATCCTTATTCGTTAGTTAACTTGTAACGCTGTGAAAAATCTCTCTCAAGGGCCGATCAAAACAAGTACGTAAAAAGGTAAAGTGCTTTCCAACGAAGATTCGAGTTTTGTATATATATCAACTTTGATTATACTGTTGTAAGGCCATGTGGACTTGTAGTATATTATGTAAAATGCTCTGCCCAAAATCTGCCTAGTACTACAATGCTCTCTGTAACATTCCTGCTTCTTTGTATGATTTATGCCGTACAGCATGACTGTTTTAATGATCGGCATTATCCAGTACATGGTGTAGCAATTACTTGTGCGAGTACAGAACATGTTACAGTGGTGAGATAGTAAACAACGAGGTAACACAAAATAAATTGTAATATATAACTACACTTTCGCTATTGAATTCAGATGTTGATTGCTATTTGTGTAGCGCGGAGTTTCTCAACTAAACTTATGTAAAAAAATGTATTTTTGTATCTATTCATCCATTCTGAAATGATTCTTATAGATTTTATGTCCATATTTTACTATTTCACAACATGTGACATTCTTTAAGAATGATTGGTTTGAACTGTCTTTTCTGTAAGTATTTTGGTATTATAATTTGAGTGAAATGTTACAAATACATTCTACATTAATTAAAGTTTCGAAAGTTTTCGAGAATAAGCCAATGATTTTTTTTTAAAAAAAAAGTCCACACAACTTAATATTTACGTCTTTCGATTAAAACAAAAAGTAATATGTAATTAAATTACGAAACGCTTTTTATAAAATTTCTTAGAGACAAGGCATGGACTCAGTAATTGTTTATACATCCTCTGTTAGTGTACTTACGTCGCTTATCTATCACTAACATCAACTGCCAGATCTACATAAGAACTCCGAAATGTCCCTGACAATGGCAATTGTAACGTTCGTCGAAACGTTGGAAATTCTTTAAAATTCTACGAGGCGTATTCCCAGAAGCCAAGGTATCATACACGTTTAATTTGTGTATTAATCTATAAACTAAACAATACAAAAACAAACAACAAAACAGAAAGTCCACGCAAACACCAAACAAATTTAACAACTCACGGCAGTTGTCTCTCGCCCAAAACAAAATCCTGGCGTTTGTAAATTATTTGCCGATTTCGTGTTAACAGACATGCCCAGTGACAGCTTATTTCAAGGCGCTGCATAATTATTGTGATTGCCCCTTCATTTGATAAAAACTAGTCATTACAGTCTTATAATGGAGATACTTTGTGTATTCTTTACATTACATTCTTTTTATTACATTTTCAACTTACTTCGAACTTAAATTACGGTACTCCAAGATATTCTGTCGGTTACTATTCAACACAATCTGATTTACAAATGGCATAGCAAAGTTGCGAAGTTTATATTAAAAAAATGGGAATATTTTGGCAATGAGAACATTAATAAAATAGCAAATATGGGACGTAAAATATTACAGACCAAGATTGGAAAAATTTTATTTCAAAATATCTGAGAAGAAGAATGAAGCGATAGATAAAATTTAAATATATAATAAAATATATTAATGAGAATAATTGAAAGTTGTGATTATTTTATATGTGACTGTTTTATAAAACTCTGTATTTGGTAGCTAATATGAGGGTCAGGTGGTTAAATGTTGTTAACCATTAGTTTTGATAGGTGTGAATATACAAATAAATGAAACTGGCATAGTTTAAATTAGCGATATGACAGTATCTTTGACGTATGACGTAGTAGATTTATATAAAATTTAATTATCCACAAACTAACATGCTCCCATAACATTTTCCATTGTTATTATTAAGTGTTCTGTCTTACGACAGGTCAAATTTCTAATACAACAGTAACTACAAACAAAGTGGTAAAATAATATACACGTGAAACAATTGTTTTAACCCAACAATAATATTATCAACCTCATGTTAGATTGTTAGGGAGGGCTTCACAGTAGATAATTTTAATTCCTGCTTCGATTCGAATCGATCCGTAATTACGTCACGCTATCAAGTGCCTTCCACCCCCACCGAGTGGTGCATGCTTTGTCTTATTCCCTTTAACACACAAACTTGTATCATGCTTTAATTTCACTTCCTCCTTACAACTTCTCAGTGATAGTTCTACCACGGGGTTATCATGGCGGTCCGTTTCTAAACAAATGACACGCAAGTCCTTTAATTACCAGGACAAACCCGCAATTGTACGGACCGGATGATTAAAATGCTGCTACAAGAATTGTTTTACACATTTTGACGTCAATTTAATTACGTCGAACCAAGTCAACGTCTAAAAGTTCCGACGTTTCGAAGACTTCCTCTCTTTCCATCATCAGGGACTGATGTAATGACACATAATATGTTAACATGTAGGTCAAACGGAGACAGGTCCTCTTTTTGATAAAAAAATCTAAAGGATGTGAATCTGGTGAGATAAAAGGTTAATTCTTAGCGCAACTGACAAAACAATATTTTGGTAGGATTACTCATCGCCATGATGATGAAGGCAGCAAGGACCTCTGAAACCTTAATGAACTTCTACCAGAAAACACGGCGAAGGAATTATATTTTGTTATCTCTAAATGCGATGGCGAGTGACGTCTAGACAATACATTTCTTTTCGTTGACTTGGAAAAAGTATGTATTCAATTTTCAAACCACATTCAATATTATAGATTACAAAATTTCGAAAGCATATGGACTTTTAGACCGGCATTGTTATATAGCAGCGAAGTATGGTCCGTAAAGAGCACATCAGCTGAAGCGTGTTTTATGAGACGGGAGGCTTACACAATTCCTGGTAGATTGACTCTTGATATATTCAAAGAAATGAGCAACAATTCTCTGGTCTGCAGAACCTGAAGGCTACTGCCATACACCTACCAGAACAGTGAAGCTCGTGGCAGCCTACGTATGCCAGCACGATACTTGATCGACTACGACTTCATCGCCCTGATGATGGAGACAGCAAGGACCTCTGAAACGTCTACCAGACTACACGGCGTAACAACCCAGAAGACAGCCATCTTCACTCCACCGTTACTTAACTTTCTGGTTGGTTGGTTGGTTGCCATAATTCGTTACAGTGGCTGATTACGTCCTCGATGACCGAATGGTACATTCTCGGCAGGAACAGGATTTCCTTCGCATTTGCCTCAAGGCGCCGACCGATTGTGGGGACCACACAGGCCCACATTCATTGAATAGGGTGGGGAGAGGGGTCTTCCCCGGGCGTAAACCAGATGGTACGTGAAACCGATTACCACCCTCCATTGTGAAGCAAGATTAAGAATGAATGGAACTATGTACCTCGCAAACATTGCGATGTGTTTAACTGTGTACAGGGAAACGCCACTCCTAATTATTATTTATTTAACTTCGTGCATTTTATATAGCCATTCACAGAGGTATAATCAACACTTGAACAATAATAAATATTGAGCTTTATTTTAATGTGCACCCTCCCCGCTTAGAAACAAAAATTTCTGTCCACTAGGTATCCACAGTGGTTTCTTCCGTATAAGGTTTCCGAATAAAATAATTTATATGCATTTATAATCTTATTAAACGCACTATGTGAGAAAATATTTCAGTGGCGGACTCGTAGATACAGGGATGAAACTTAGGTTACATGAGCATTGGAACATTATTTTCCATCTGATTATTCTCATCTGCTTAAGAGAAACCTTATCTGTCGTATTCTCTTACTCAGTACCAAACACCGAAACTATTTCATAAAATTAAATCAGCAGTACAGAGCAGTTGCGTGGAGGGGTACAGAAATTTTTAAAAACAAAACAATAAAACGTCGTTTATGCTGTAAGACCAGGATGAGGGACCTGTACGTTGTCCTCAGCTACGTTTATTTCAGATCTAATTTCGAAAGTCTCTATGCTACAGGATGAACAGATAAAGTTTGTATAAAATAGAGTGCGAATTATTTTTTTCCATTAGCCCAGTTAGATGAAGCAGAATTACTCATCCCATAAATTAATAGGATTAGGAAACTCGGTTAGGAGAGTCTAAATATTTAGATCAGAAAGTAGTGACAGTAGTAATTAACAATGTAAGACTTGTGGTTCTCACAGCGGTGAGTATGAAGATATCCGTCTTCTGGGTTATTGCGCTGTGTAGTCTGGTCGATGTTAACCAACGTTTCAGAGGTCATACTGCCTCCGTCATCAGGGCGATATTCATCGCAATAACCCAGAAGACGGATATCTTCAGTAATTAACAAGCTTAGCAAGTTATTCGGTACCCCTAATACAAATTGTAAAATTGTTTGGCCAGATGTTTATGCCGTGACATGATTGTTACTTGGACTTAAGGTTAATTAGCGGCAAAAATAACAGCCCTTCCACTCTCATATAAACCCATGTGCTTCTATATTTAAGAGGTTGCAGGGATACCATTTCAAGCAAACTGTGAGAAAGATATGGTTTTAACTACATCTTGCGTATATCCAGCACTAAATTTTAAGTTATAGTTTAAATGTTAATAATTTTAAATTTTCACACAACAAATATCCTAATAAATAAGTTTATTATGTGCTCACTTATATGAAGTTTGACAATTAATAATACTTTATTTATGTGCACAACTTGACACTCCAATATAATTTAATTATACAAACAATACTGCTTTAAAATGATAAGTCCAAAGGGGTTCATTGTTTCATTAAACATGTATCAAACTATAATCATAATTAAGGACTCAGAGCATTTAACATGTATTGGAAATCTCATGTTTGAATCCAAGACAATGTTATATGCACGCCGATTGTCTTCGAAAATGTGTTGATTTTTAAACAATCATCGCACTAATGTATGTAATTTTGCCATATTATGATGCCAAAGAGTAAACACACATTATGATCTCATGGATTATAAAGTGTTTCTTCAGCCATTTAGGCAGAATATTACAGAAACAACTTGACAGCCATTGTATATGTAGTTTATCTATGGGATATGCTTCCCGAAGTTAAACCTTCAGACCCCCCAGGTGGGGATTAAACGGTAGGCTGTTAAGGTCCCTAGGTAGGTAAGATGAAATTACTCAACAGCTATTAGAGTATGTATGTCCTTACCAAAATTAAATTATTTGCAACCAGAAATTGTGAAATGTTGACATTAAGGATCAGAAATACCGCTGCACTCCAACCTCAGTACGAGTGAAAGGAGAGAGACTGCTCATCCATCACGTGACCATTACGATACGTTGAAAAGAAAGAATTGATGTTGTGTTGCAAATGGGGAATAATTCATGTTACTTTGAACATTTGATTGAAGGCAGCTCAGGAAGTTGCATCCGTTGTTCAACTTGGTAGACATGGCGTCTCAATGACAAAAAGCGAAAACAAATGCCAAAAAACATAGAGATTTTTTTAGAACATGCAATATGTGAGCTGACTCCAGCGATCTTTTTATGAGAAAGCATCTGACCAATTAATTTTAATAAGGCATTCTTTTTGGTGCAACAGTTAGTTTTCAAAGGAAGTCGACAAATAATTTAATTTTTAAATTATTATTCAAAACGTAACGACTTAGACGTTACACTGTTTCATTGTAGTTGCCGAATGATTATGATCTGGGTTCAAATAATTCAGCACATTAATATAACTTCCTCCTGTATAATAACTTCCTGGCCTTGAAGATTCATTGACTCAAAATTTGCCTCACGTTAATTTTGATCTTATTTGTATAACCAAAATGTGGGAGATCGAGTTGTACTTAATAGTGAGGTCCTTCCTAAAACCAACTAAGTCAGTGGAGAAGAGCCATTTTTGAGAAGCTAACAATCGCTGAGCTTTTGTTTATCGCTGTGTTCATAAGATTACATCATCTTGAGACAGATGAATTTAGGCCACAAGCTCACGCCCAATTTCTTTTAGACTCATTTTAATGTTACCCTAAGAAATACCTACTCATTTTAATTGTTGTTCCTTCTTAAGGTATGATGACAAGTCAAACGTCTGACAATACTGAGTCGAGCAGCGGATGCACAGATCTGAGATCATCGATGATATTTTGAGAAATAAGCATGAAGATATTGCGGATGACCTCAAATTTTATCACATAACCGTACATTAACAGCTGTTGTTATTGCGATTTTAAATAGATATTTTGATAACGATGTAATCTTCCAAGTAACATGGCAGCTATAATCTGTTAATACAAAAAACCCGATGAAATCAGCTGGAATATGAAATATAAGTTCAAATGTTAAGTGTCTTTTAAAATCTGCAGCTAAGAATATTTTCTTCTCTTTACTTTACACCTAAAATAGAATTGTCTTATTAATCGCTACAGAAAACAAATTAATTCTTCATGTACGATTGATAACGCTATGAACATTTCTTCCACAAATCGTAAATAAAGCTCTTCTCGTAATATTTCATGCCTTATGCAGTTAACCCAAAGTCGAAGCAAGGTTTCCTAAATTAAAGCTAAAATTAGCATAACGCTGTGTTTATCCTTCCCCCGACCCACACAGTCAAAGTTTATGAACTCACTGACATGTCCCTTTGTCTCCTAGCCATAGATACCAGTCGGTGGCATAACTAAACCCCAGAGCTCATACACTTCACCCCGGAACCAGTCTTCAAGCTACCTTCCTCTTCCTCAAATCTCGTCCCCCTTTCACCACCTTGACATGTTTGCCAACAACCCCAAGGGAACAAACAATGCAGACAGCTGTCATAATAGTCCCTGCTATAGGCATTCCATATTAAATGGACTCTTAACTTTTACACCGTGCAATCCGGTTATTGTATAATGGAACTAGTATTGTTGCGATGGGGAAGAAAATGTCTCTGTGGAACTGGGCCCCTAAGGGGCTCTTTATACACCCCTCAGATAATACCTAAGTGAATATGGTGCAGCGGTGGAATAATATTTACAGGGAAAAGCCAGAACTCAGAAGGAAATCTGTCACTCTGCCACTTTGTCCACTATAAATCCCACATGAAACTTGGTGCAAAACCGGACTAACACCTGAGCTATGCTCTGACAATAAATCTTCACGTAATTAGAATACACTAAATACCGGCCAAAACCTTAATAAAGGAATAGTGGAATTGAGGAAATTATAATATTTAAAATATTTCCTTGCTGCCCATATTTTGTGGTATTTAATTATTGTAAGATTTTTCTGGTTTCTTATTGTTTATTTATTTTCAATTAGTATTCATATTCTATCTTATATGTCATCTATATATTGTACCATAGTTATTGACTGCTGTTTTTGTGCCTGGCTGTAATTGGCCTTGTTTGGCTGTTGTCATGCACACTAAAAAATAAACTGAATTGAATATTTCTACTCTTGTCCATGTTAACTGTTAAATAATTTGTTCTTAACACAATGGGCAATAAATACACTGTGTGATGGCATCGCATTACCACAACGATTCAAGAGTAACGAAACAAGAAATGCGTTCAGATTTGTGTGGGATATTTTTAAGATGTCAATTTGAATATATTTATAATTAACAATTTTTACAATACCAGTATGGGTACGTTCATAATCAACAATCTACAGTAATTAGCTGCTAGACCAAAGGCAGAGAATATAATTAATATGGATGTAGCATGAGGAAGAAGAATGTTGTTATGATGAGAGATGTATGACCTAGCTCACGAACTTGTCGAATTGTAGGATCCGATGTTGAATATTTGAGTTTTACTACAAAACATCTAGTTCGATTCGAATATCAAAATTACTATGAAATTAAACTACAAAATTATGTTCGTCAAACTAAAAACATTAACACAAATAACAACACCAACCGAAAGAATATAATACAAACACACGTCATTTACTGTTACGAAATTTTAACAACAGCAATAAATATAATCAAACGTTAAAAATCCATATGTTTGAAAATAACAATGGAATAGGATTTCAGGTTCTGAAGGCGATGTGAGTTTGGATTATGATCCTTTGGTTTGTTGTGAAGTGAGGTATTCCGTAAGGTTTTTACAAGGCGCAACAACCCAGAAGACCGCAAATAAAACTTTGCAATATATTTATACACAACTAAGTGCCTACCTAACAAACATACATATATTGAAACTATATCTAGTATGGTTCCTTAAGAAGGCATTACCACAGACTTTGTAGATAAATAAACGTATAATGCTTTAAAATAACGGATAAAGGGACATTCACAAAAATACACAACACGAAGTACAAGCAGAGAAAGGACAACAATTAGGTTGTTAATTTTAAGAGTGACCAATAGTTTAAATGTGAATTTTAAGCTATTTATGCCCATTACATAGAGATTCATAACGTTACTGCTGCTGTAGCATTGTGCTAACCTATGTCGACATTATCTTCATTAAATTCTCAGCGTAAATGGAAACACGCACCATACTCAGCTTCAAGCAAATAATGTAACGGCCGTCAGAAGCACAATTTAATATCATGTAGCAGACAATTCGTAGTTAATTGCAGGTCACCGTGCGTCACCAATTAGAACATGCACCAGATAATTTTGTCTTTGTATACAATAATTATGTGAACGAACTAAGTTGAATGAACATGATGTGATTATGACTCAGACTGTTGGTGAGTAACCTACATGTTTGTTCTTTGTTGCAACTATGCCCGTCGGAATTCCAACAGATCCAGACAAATACAATTTTACACTCGAGGCTGAAGTAATTATTATTACTGTAAAATAGTTCCAAAAGTGTAGATTTTATACAACATATAAAATTTCTTATCCTATGTACATTACATATAGAATAACTTAACCTTGCTAAGTACACAAGGGTATTTGTAAAGAAATAAAAAATTTGCGAACAAATGTAAAAAACAATTATGTGCTGAATTAACACGAAAAATTACAGATCCTATATCGTAAATATGAACAGCCACAAAATCTGAAGTAAATTAAGGACTCACATTTCAAAATTGTGCTTAATGAATATGTAAAATATCTTCATAATTTACTTGAGTACAAATTTAAAAACCTGTGTTTAATAACCCCAGTTCTACATTAGCAACAAACGTCAGCATAAATTTCTTCTATTAAAAATATGATCACTTCATTGGTCTACATTGTTCGTGCACATATAATTACAAGAGATATAAGTGAGAATATTAACACATTACACTGTAATTGTGTCCACTTCAACGTATTAGAATCACAAACATGAAGTTAATTCTGTGTGATGCGCGTTTTTTACATCGTGGAGTGTGGTGGGTGGTTACTAACCACTGGCTGTTTTATTTGTGCGTGACAAAATGTGTGACTTTAATGGCCACTGTTTTAGTAAATATTTTAAAACGTGTATTTGAGCTGTAAGGATTAGCATCACGAAGGAAAAAGAGCACATGGCTTTCCTTTACCGATTAAAAATTCATAAATTCGCAACTGGTGTAATTAATACTTATCATGCTGTTAAAATGCTCGTTAGGTATATTTATTGCTTCAATGGTGTAATAATTTTTTTATGTTTGTTTAAAGATGTTTTTAATTGCAAAGATTGCAACGCATAGCGCAGAATGATAGCATTATCAGTTTGATGTCACTCGCTAGAAATAAATTTTATGGATATTTTAAAATACAACGGAGACAAATATTCTTGATTATACGCACTTCCAGATTTGTAAACCTAAACACTTAATACTGAGCCAATAGTGCACTTCAATATTTCAACACAATAGGCCTTATATACTCACATTTGTATGAAATTAATTACAGATTGTATTAAAGAAATTGTAACAAAGCGACTCTGGCTGAGCGGAAAATTTGGCATTTTATTTCTCATACACGAACATCCACATGTTCTTTCTACGTTCAAGAATGTTTAAATTCAAAGATCGGGGTTTTAAGCTTCTAAACAGGAATTCAGATTATTTACACGGTTCATCATGTAAAACAGATGACTCCCTCAGCACACATTCTACATATAATGGCAGACGATTTTCTTTTGTTTATTATAATACAAATTCAGTATATAGAGAAACAGTCATTATATTGAATGGATACGGGCTGGTCTACTTGGGTTTGACACGCGGAATCGCTAGAGCGTCGCGTTACACTCAATGTAGTGCGCAGACTCCCAGGCCACAGCCTTACTCCACCTGCACGTCCCCATGTGCGGAGAATAAGACCAGGATCAATTTTACATTCTATATAATATAAAATTAAATCTTAATTACGAAGCAGAGTATAATTATTAATTTTATGTAATACAACAACGGATACTGGATATTGGTTTGGTAACTGAGGTTTTATTTCCGACAGATTTAGACATAACTTCCAAAGTGATTCCGAGGTCCACCCAGTTTTAGGTGCAGTTGTACCGGTGGTTTTCCTCAAGAGTTTAGATTGCGAATTTCGAATTTTGAAATTCGTATCTCATGTTTCACCTATTTAAAGAACACTGAGATACATTTGTTTGTCTCCTGGCTAACGTTTGCTAACAAGTAGTTTAATCCGATGGTTGGGCGATGGAATAGTATGGCATACAAAAGCAAACACAATTTATAATCGGACTACATGCTCCACCCATCCTAAAATCTTCCATGTTTAACCATCCAAGGAGTTTTAGATGAGTACAAATTAGTAATCGTACATCATATAATTCCTTTTGTGTTTCTCTCTGCCCTGTCATTATTTCTTAGTGCCACGCACACAACAATTTTTTAAATATTAATTAGTTTTTGGCACTGTTGGTGACATGTTACGACATTAGTTATGTCTTCTTCGGACCATATTTAAATTAATAAAATATTTTCGGGCTGTCAGCCGTGTCAGATGGCGGATTGCTCGAGAAGATTTTATAAATTCGGTTCTCCGTGAAAGTTTCATATCATATATAATTACATTCCTAGGCCAGACTAAACTATGCTGTATTACTTCAGCAATATAAGCAGGGCCCAAAGATGTTAATATTAAACCATGTCACAATCAATTTCAAAAGCTAATTCGTATATTTTTTAAATTGTTGTGTACATATCACATTAATATAAGAATGCAGATTGTTATGAACCATTTTATGTTAATTTACATGTATTCGTTGACTTCGCCTTTCTTAGAACCGAGCACTTTCTTCAGAACTTTACTTCCAACCACGTTCAATCTATGATTTTCCCTTGAAAAGGAAAGGTCGCATTTTAAATATAAAACATTATGACAACAACGGATTGCATTTCGCATCTTTATGATCATCGACAACGAAACGAGGTCCTCTGAAAGGTTATTTAATCCCGATATTTAAAACAGTTGTCCCTTCATTTCACCCAAACAACTGACACGTGGTAGAGTAGTGTTAAACAGTAGCATCATTTCAAACACACCAGAGGGTGCCACTTTGTAGTTACACGACAACTTTCACTGCGGTTTCCCACACGGTTCTTTGTAAAGAGGCGCCTGGCGTGCAGGAAGAACAAATCACTTATATAAATCGTTTATTTATCTGTTGTTCTGAACCGATGCCATTTTATTTTCAATCCACAAATAAAATATCGTGTGCATTTCTTTCTCTTCGATTACACAGAATTATTGTGGAATCCATTAAATCTGATACCTACAGGTGATGTCTGTCACGATAACACAAAGCTTCTCTCACGAGTAAAATCGATTGGCAGAACGAATTTAATTTAACAAACATGTTTATTAGATTCTCATTAAAGTTGTAAAATTTAGGAAATTATTGCTAATACAATATCTCAGTCACTACAGTGTAGCTGTAACATCGGGGTTTGATTCCCGTCAAAGCACGATTTTCTCTTCGAGAAAACATCCGGACCCGCTCTTCGGACCATCCATCTTACTGTCCAGTGCTTACCGGATTCGTTCCTCGAAGTACAGTGGGCGAAGTGTGAATTTAATCATTTACCACCATCTAGTGTTGAGGCCAATAATGCGTGGAGCTACTCCTTCATTTCCCCATGAGTTTTCGTTTTTTGGTGCTTATATAAGCATCACGAATACCTCTACCCCGTTACTTATAATAAATTATTTAAGGCGCTAGAATTTAGCCTGTATGGAACATCAAACGTTTGCAATAACTGCCTAAACTGTAAGGTTATAAATTTAAATGTCTGTATTTAAATGTGTTGTATAACTGCAACACAGCTGATTGGCCTATAATTTGGAAACGTTTTATATTACGGATAAATAAAAATAAGCCAAAGCTGGAAGGAATATTTATTTTAAGAGGACAGAGTACAGAGAGTGAGCTCTAATAAAGGCTTACATGAGAAACTGCAGTTATAAATTGATAAAAAAAATATATAATTTCAGAGAGAGTAGGTCTATATCAATTCAATCGATTTAACATAATGTAAGTTACTAGGCTAATATAGGCCTATTCACAATTAAGTTCCAAAACTGTTCAATAAAAATAGTTTTAGGACACACCTACATTTCAAGTGCCAACTTCAAGTGATACATAGAAGATGCACCTTATTAATTTTTAAGACGTAACAATTTTTAACTTTATAACCACCTAAATCTGACTACACGTTTTTGTTATCACCGCACGTATTGTGTTCAAACGCACTGCTTACGTCTCGCTATTGGCCCTACCATCTACATGAATAAGAATATTTAAATTCTTGCAATCACTTTGAAATAGGTTACATTTGCAACAATAGTGTTGGCACAGATTTTAAATAGTGCTCCGGGTCGGAAACACTGTATGAGAGAATTTGGACATAGGAAGAAATCGATTATCGGCTGAATGTAAATCGTCAAAGTACACGAACAAACGCTTGCTAGCTGTCAAAATGTACCATACAAGGTATGTCTTCTAGCATTCAAGTACAGAAGAACCAAATGGCATAATACAGAATGACTCAGAACAACATGACCAAAGCCATCGATTAAAGTTCACTGTTTCACTAACTACCCGAAACGCTGAAGACTTATATTAAAGCATACAATTAAGATCCTACATATGTATGAATTGAGGTAAGTTTGATGTAATGATCAAGTTTAATTTCTCATGTATGATTTCAGCAAGGTTTTAAGTACCTCCGAAATTCTACGTATTTCAATGAAAGTACGTTAAAATGAATCCGTCTGTATAACGATAAGCTTCAACCTGATGGGACGCCATTAACTCTCTAAGCCTCCGATATTTCAAGCATAAACTAAAGCAATTAAAAGTGTTCAACATAAATAATGATCCCAAATCTTTATACGATGAATACAACACGTCTGATATTGTATGAATAGATTTTAAGATTACAAAAACATTACAGTTGAATCATTTCGGCCAATGTTACGTTCTTCCTTTACTTTAAAATATGCATTAAAGATGTTTTCAGACAGTAATTCGATAATAATTATAACAGAAAACTTTAGTTTTATGGTTGGTTTTTGGTTTTCTGTAGTTATGAAGGTACAAACACACTCTACTTACAAATACTGAAAGCAGCAAACATTTTGAGCGAATAATATTGTCTTAAAATTCTGGCTGTAAATTGGAACAATAATTCTCTCTCCCAAATGTAAAAACGGTCGAGTTAAACACACCGCTAAAATTTCAAAGCTTTGTGTTAAAATTACAAAGTAACGCATTAATTTACCGGAATTAATCATCATGCTGAAAACTTAATTCGTTCTCTTCATTCCCAGTGTTGGATGCAGTGAAATATCACGATTTGCTTTAAAAATTACAAGATGCCATTCAAATAGGCTAACGTCACTCCCTATATTGTACAATTTCCAGCAAACAATTATCTTCAAATATTTAACAGCCATAAAGAAATTAAAATTAGTGAATTTTTGTTCCTTTGTAATGTTGCGTCGTGTAGACTCGTAGAAAGTGGCCGACATTCAAAGGCCTCAATAACGGTAGTAAGCACCTCTGAAATTCAGCAAATCTATACGAGTCTACACGGGGCAGCGTTTTATAAAACATCTTCATAATCGCCGCCGTAAAAACCATGGAAATAATTTCATAATACTGACTTAATTATCTAAAGCCCCTAGGAATAAATTGTGAAGTTTTAATTTAAATTATATGTTTTTTTTATTATAAGACATCTATTAAGTATTTCCTGCTTCTTCGATTATTTCGTGGTATTATATCAACCGCTTACATGTGTCAATTATGAATTGTTAAGAGAGAAATGCCTTTTATGTATCCACAAAACCTTAGTAAGCCTACAAACCAGCTTAAGTTACGGTACCTAGATTCGTGGCTAAAATTCGAATCAGAGACACAAGCCAATAAACTGCGCCAATACTCTCGACACCAAACATCAGCTTTCAGTTAGAGATCATATTAACAACGGGCTGTTGTAATAGATTCATAATTATAGATATTAATATGTCGATTTTTAATACTGACTGGTGCTAAGTACAGCATCAGTATTTAGTAGGCTTTTTGGTGTGGGGGAAGGACTCTTAATTCCGAATCTAGCGTTTTGCATGTTCATTTAATTCTTACATGGAAAGTGAATCAAATTCGTTTTTTTTTTCAGAATCTTAATTCCGATGAACCCATGAATAAAATATAGTCGTTATGAAGGTAGTATTCAATACAGAACGTTATATACATACTTTGGGGCATAATTCAGCACAGTTAAATGTGATGTAATTATAAAAACGAAGGGCAGGAATCTAAACGTAATTAACTTCTCATCTGCAATTTTTGTATTTTATCTGGCATTCCGAAACATCGGAGTAACCAGATTTTGAATAAAATATTAACTGAATCTTAAGATGACTAAAATATACGGACTGCAAAGCATAAATGCCTCCGAAACGTCACTAACGTCTAACATACTACTCGGCGCAACATCCGAGTGATCTTCATAAATAATGTTACGCGCAATCATCCTGTCAAATCTCTTTTGCTCCGAATCCCTACGGTAATGGTATTATAATACGACTGCTTTCATTTTGGACCTCAACCATTGTCTACTAAAAGTTTCAAAAGAACTTTATAAAAACTTTCTGCAGACGATGAATAAGTACAAAACAAAGAAAGTATATGCACTTTACGAGAGGTAACACAGTCCAAAGCATTTAACTGCGAAACCATTAATTTGTCACAATCAGTCACACTGAATCTGTGGTGCAAGAAATTCTTTGAAAATGTCATTGTATACTCGGTTTGTCAAAAAGTAGCCCACTTTCTATACGGAGCCCGAATGTTCATCTCCATTTCCACAAAATCCCGCCACTGAACTCTATCCTGAGCTAGCTGCATCCAATAAGCTACATCGATTCCTGCCTCCCTAAGGTCCATCTTAACGTTATCCTTCCACATACGCCTAGGTCTTCTCAGGGGTCTCTTTCTTCAGGCCTCCCAACCAGTACCCTATAAATACCCCTCCCCTGCGAGTGCTGCATATTACATCCGCCTTATCCTCCTCGAATTAATCACCCTAACAATAACAGGTGAGAAATACAGGCCGTGAAGCTCATCATTTATTTTAGGTCTAAATATCCTCCTCAATACTCTGTTTTCAAAGACCCTCAGTCCATGTTCCTCCTTCCAGGTGAGGGACAAAGTTTCGCACCCATACAGCACAACTAGCAAAATTACACTTCAGCATATTGTAATCTTTACTTTTTTATATAAGACGAGAGGTCAAAAGATTTTGGACTGAATAATAGCAAACATTACCTGAATTTAATCTGCTGTTCATTTCGACATTAATGTCATTCTGAATTGTTAGTGTCGTCCCCAAGTACTTGAATTTTGTCATATTTTCGTATTATTCATTAGCTATCCTCATATTCTGGATCTGTCCTGAATTCTGATCCAGAGACATGATAATATACTTTGCCTTATTTATCGTAGACCAACATCCCTACCAGCCCTTAAAGAATGTTTCTGTGTTCGCTTTTACAGTAGCACTGACCGAAATCTGGTTTCCCATTTAATTCCAAACCGCCCTGATTTGCTTGGACCTTCCTGATGGTATATTCTAAGGCCAAATTTAAAAGTAGCGGCAATGTAAAATCTCTTGTTTGAGGCTATTCTGAATATGAAATGTATTGGACAAATGTATGATTTGAGGTTTTCACAGCGGTGAGTATAAAGATTTCTGTCTTCTGGGTTGTTGCTGTGTAGTCTGGTCGATGTTTACCAACGTTTCAGAGGTCATACTGCCTCCGTCATCAGGGCGATTCATCTACCAGACTACACAGCGCAACAACCCAGAAGACAGAAATCTTCATATAGGACAAATGTTTATCTGCACGAATGTTGCTAGACGTTTCAATTAAACACGTTTTAATTAGCCTGACTGGCTTCTTAAGTACGCCAAATTCAAGCAAAATATTGTAAAGAACTTTTCATTTAACTGCGTCATAGGTTTTTTTAAGTCTATAAGTAATTGATTGTCTGCCCCATTGTACTCCCACTTTTTTCTAGTATCTGGCGAATTTAGAAAATTTGATCAGATGTAGATCTATCACGACTGAATTTAAACTGATGATCCCCATTAATTTCATTGCTATATGGAGAATTGTCAGAATCAGATTAAATAACAAAACCAATTTTGTAGCCTTTGATTCTGCTTTTTAAATAAAGAGAGTAACTTCTAAATTAAGCTACTAAGATGGAAAATAAATGTTTCCAATAGCTATAAAATCTTAATGTAAGACGAAGCTTGGCGTAAATTGGAGGGTAATATTAAAACGAGTATTAAAATATAAGGTAGGAGAATGTAGACTCCATGCGTATAGCTCAAGAAGACACCAGTGGCGGACTCTGGCATATACGGTCATAAAATTTGTTCATTCAAGTTGGACTTTAACAGAGTACGGTTATTTTTTGATTCAATTCTGTCCGGCACTAGTAGTGGTCCGCTTTATACCCAGCAGACCTCACACGAACCTGAACTCACAAAAGCACGCCTCTGCTGCTCCAGTCGGTGAAACTCTGGATTTCTACTCATCAATAATTCTACTCTATGCTCACGTAAGCCAGAAATGAGCATCAAGTGTTTCTTTTTTTCGCGCGCTTCAAAACTCGCGTTAACGGAAGTAGAATACGGGAGAGGGTTTAATGCTTTTGATACCAAGGCTCAGTTTGCTGCTAGAGTGTAAAATAAATTGATATGGAACATAAAACACTAGCTATTTGCTAAAAGGTTTATACCCTTTAATTCTGAAAGAGTCATGCCAATATAAGAGAATTTATAGTCGCCACGGAAGTTTTAGACTGAAATAATATCATTGTTACGTTAAATGAAATTGATACAAAATGGTAAAGTTATCACGTGAGATTGCAGCTATAAATAAATTTAACCAGCATTATATCAAAATTATTTTTTTCTTTTCAGACTAACTCGAGAAATTGCATTAATTGCTATAAATATAGTCATTTACTTTAAGAAAATAAAGTATAATTTATTTATTGTATCTTCTGCTGCAGGCTGCAACTGCAACTTACGTCCGAAAACATCAAACCCAAAACTCAATTACAAAACAAAGTAATTTTGTTGTTATAAAAAAACTAATTCCATGGAGCATAGTACTTGAAAAACTGACAGTCACTCAACTAGCCAAGAAATTCAAAGCATTCCGTGGATCTCGAAGTTCCATTACCGTGAATATTTCTGTCTTCTGGGTTGTTGCGCTGTGTAGTCTGGTGGATGTTTACCAACGTTTCAGAGGTCATACTGCCTCCGTCATCGCCCTGATGACGGAGGCAGTATGGCCTCTGAAACGTTGGTTAACATCGACCAGGCTACACAGCGCAACAACCCAGAAGACGGAAATCTTCATACTCACCGCTGTGAGAACCTCAAGTCTTACATTCCATTACCGTG
Source organism: Zootermopsis nevadensis (assembly GCF_977971745.1). Taxonomy (NCBI): domain Eukaryota; kingdom Metazoa; phylum Arthropoda; class Insecta; order Blattodea; family Termopsidae; genus Zootermopsis; species Zootermopsis nevadensis. The sequence goes on from NW_028259162.1 coordinate 14,366,956, forward strand.
TTCGTTCAAATGGGGCCCGCATTGTTTTCTGACGAATACAATTGTTCAGATTTTCTATAGCCTATTTTATTCATATTATATCACCTGCTGAGCTTCAAAATCCGACATAGGTCTACATGTTGCTTACTTCAGTAAACGTAAGCAGTTTAGTACATTCAGTGTTGTAATATAAATAGCTCCCTTCCTCTGTATCCTGTCAGGTCTGGGTCCAAAATAAAGCCACAACTCAGATGACAGGCTGCAATAGTTTTGGCTAATGGTGTCTCTCCTTTACCTCTTGCAAAATAATAAATTAATGTTGGTCATCTGTGGAACTGTGACTTGACATGTTACAAAGGTTCTGGCTCTGTTACCTACATATTTCATTCAGACAACGCTGGGTTCGATACCAGACATTTGCTATGGGTTGTCACAACCAAACGTAGACCTGCTTAGTTACTTCTAACCGGAATATCAAAGCATAGACAAATCTATAAGCGTACACAACGCCCTTCTAAATGTTGAATGATTGTTGTCGTTTGATGACTTGTGACATTTCAGGCAATTTGTGTTCTCAATACTCCCAACCTAACTTCCTGAAATAATTAATGATTTTAATTTAGAAAGGACAACAATTATTATTACCAATGAATTGTATAAAATTATTATTTTCATATCCATTAAATAACAGTCAATCAGCTACAGACATCAAGTATAAGAAAATGATTTTCCTTACAGTGGAGTACAACCATCACTATCAGTAGATATTTTTGGAAAGTAAAATTTTGAAAAATTAAAGGTGGAATTTGAATTCTCTGTGTCAGAGACAATTAAACACGGCTGGATTTGAGTTCTGACATCAGCAAACCTAATTAACTAACTGGATGGCTTACGGAAACCGAATATTCATCACCGAATTAACAAAAGCTCTCCGCCGGTCCCTGTCCTGGGCCAACAAAATCCTGTCTTTTCAACTCCTATCTCCCATAGAGGGGTCCGCAGTGGCCGCGCGATCTGAGGCGTGATATGGCATCGGTTTCTTCAGAAATTCTCTGTTCGAAATTATTTAAGTCTGCCGGACGTGTTTGAAATGCTTTGCTTTACAAGTAGTTCCTTAAAATAAATCACATGCCAATAGATCTGATAAAAGGACGTGGAAAATTATTCGATATTCAAACACAGTCCTTGAAGTATTAATCGACTGCCAAGTAGTATGCGCTGTCGCTCCATCTTGTTGAAACCAAAGTGTGAAATGTCAGTATCTGGACGGCGTAACTATGAAAACACGAACTCACTCACAATATGCGATCGAAATATGTCATGCTGTCTTTTCTTTCTGAAATTTTAAAGAATTATTATAGGCATACGATAAATTGGTGACTTTTATGGTCTTCTATTGATTGGTTTATTTCTTGTTTGGCGGAAACTAATCGCCGTCCTTTTGATTTCATTGAGGGTGCGTCTGAGTTCATTTCAAACATATACAAGACGCTTTCGTGCGGTTTTACAACAACAACGTCAATTATTTTTAAAGATGGAACAACCATTAGTGATATCGTATGTGAGGCTACGAACACATTCTACTTCACTAATTCACTAATATTATAGGCAACAATAAAATAGTACGGCATATTATTGTGTTGGCATCGCAAGACGAGAAAAGTGTAAGATGTATTTTTGTTGTAATATTTTTATCATTTGTACAAATATAATTAATAATTTAATAAATATATAGAATGTTTTCAGAGAAAATAAACCAACAAATTTATCGAAACAACACATTGCGAAATTCAACATCTGAAGAATTAACGTGCCCAATAAACTCTGTTAAATGAAATAACACGTAATAAACCTACTGATACTACATAGTATTGTCACAATTACGAAACTTAAAGTTTCTTAATTATTCTCTCAGGGAAAAATTTATACATCAGTAGATTGTGTTAATTCAGTTACATACAAGATATTCTGACGGATTAATGTACATTCTTCACTTCGCATTCCATAAAGGATGAGTGTCAATGTGGCAGATAAGTTACGAGTCTCTGTCTTGGAGTGCTAAGGAATCCCTCATAAAAGTTTCAAAAGCAATAAGTGAAAACGTATTTGACAGACCTTACATTAATAGTGACAAATTGCACAATTGAACGTTAATAAAACATGTTGCTAATTGTATAACAATAGCTGCATTTTCTTCCAGATGTCATTTTCTGTTTGATTAAGATTATAAATTCTTTTTTTCATAGAAGTACTACAGACTGTGATAAAATTAATTTCTTTATAAACTTCCTAAAACATACATAAAACTGACAGTTTTGGGAAGCAAAGGGGAAAGAGCAGAACACTTATTTTGCTTAACTGGATAATAAAACTACAGTAATCAAAACACAAAACATTCCTATTCCCTAATAGTTTATTGGCACATATATTTCGTGTGCCCCCCCCCCACGTGCCTTAATTACTACCTTGCATCTGTCAGTCATCAGCTTTATTAGACCTTCTCTAATATTAACATTAATATATCAAAATATCTGTTTCACGTTTCTCTTGAGATGTCGGGACAGTTTAAACGAGTTACGGCCGGATATTACTACGACTTCGCGACTCGATAGGCCTTTGTTGTCTAAAGCGAAAAATACCTTCTATTCTTCAAGATGTTATCTGCACTTGAAAAGCCATAATGCCACGTCACATAAATTCGGTGTATTAACTGCTCTTGGTACGAGGCAATTGCTTTTACACTAAATGTAATACAATCACAAAATTACATAATAAGATGCAATAAGTTTACCTATGATGAACTAAACGTTGTATAGATGACAATAATAATCTTGTAGTACATTATAATAAATTTCGACTCTGTTACATACGAAATAAATTGATTTGAAAATGTAATGCAATTTATGTGATTACTTCTGTATGTACGGAGATGGCAGGTGCCGTACGCAGTTAGATTTTCCGTCTCTTTCTGTTTTAAGAGAAGGGAAGGCGTAAGAAGACTATTTAGTCAAGGAAGTATGCCATGTCCCTTGTGTGACACCAAATATTAATGCCTACTCACCGCGAGAGAGAACTTCTGGTCCATAACTACAAAAGGATAGAACAAGATGGAAACAGCAGGAAGGGATGTGAGGTTGAACTTAATTGCTTGTTCCCCCATCACAAGTTTTAGCCAATAAAAACGGTGTCATGCATAAAACGTTAGCATAACAAGATACAAAAATATTCAAACACAAGGATAGAGGTAAATGGGTGGAGACCAATCTATGGTTCCTTATTACAAATTGGCCATAACCAATTCCAAACCGACAAGCATCATTATGAAAAGATTAAAAGCTGTGAGTGTGGATAGGCTACATGTATGAGAATTTGAAATTTAAATACAGGAACGTTAACGGTACATGTTGTAATTGAAATATAAAATTTACCATAAAATTTAGCATAGCTACCTAGAAGTCTTAATTCAAAGACCACTATACGAAACGAGCAAATTCAGTATCTGCGATTCAGTTTATGATATACAGGAATAAATTACAGGCAAGAAATAAAATATTAAAACGAAAAGTAATGCAAGAGACAAAGTTGGAAAGCAATAAGTGACAGCTGCCACAATTTATGTTGAAGCGAAATACTGAGAAGAAATAAATGTTAGCAAAATTTAACTAGCGAAGTAATATTTGTAACAAATTCCAACGGACGACATAAAAGGCTTCAGAATCAAAAACAAAGTTTTCGGTAATTAGTTAATATTTATTCTGCAGTCCCACTCGGAACACTAGGTTGTGTGAGACAAAACACGTAACTCATTTGTGCAGAGGGCGCAGCGACAGGATTCTAAAACTTGCATTTTGTTACAAAACCTAAAGGGCGTATATATAGAGTGAAAACATTTAAAATTCGGATGTGAAGTAACAAGAGGCTTCAGCCTAAGTTATTGAGAGGAAAGGATTAATATGTTCTTTCAAACAAAGAATTAGAGTTTACTCCGGGACTGTCGGCTGCAATAATTCGTGTACGCCTTTGTTCTCGAAAGTTATGAGCTTACAAAATTATTTTTATGTTAATTAATGATGTCTCAGACTAAATCGAAATAAACATGCATGGAGAGAGAACTTTCAAGAGACTCGTATTCATTGTAAGATAATATTAAAATTAATGTTAAAGAAATAGTGCTGGCAGTTGTGAACAGGATTTATTTGCCTCCTGAAACAGACCAGTGGCGACCTCTTGTTAACACATAACGAAGTGAAATTTGAGGTTCTCAATGCGGCAAGTGGAAGATGGCTGTTAGTTATTGGTTAGTTTACTACGGTATGATTGTGCCAATGTGTGAATAAAATATCTTCTTCGAAGTAAGGTTTCAATTCTGAAGATGCAGACAATACGTTTCACCGAAAAGTTTGTAACCACCGGCAAGATTATCCCAGAAGACCACAATCAACTTCCTCACTATCGTGGGAACCTCAACTCTCAAACAGTATTTTAAGTGTGCATTAAATGATCCCATTCTTACTTACTTAGATACTTAGACGACCCGTTCTTCAAGTGCCTTGAGCATCTGCGGGTCCCAACTTTTCGTTGGCTTTGATCTATAGACATATTTGGTAGGACTCCTTGGACGAGGGATCGGCCCGTCGCAAGGCCTCTACCTGTACACAGGACAGCACAACACAGAAAGACGCAGACAAACATCCATGTCCTGAGTGGGATTCGAACCCACGGTCCCAGCGACCAAGCGTTCACTGTGGCGGCAAATGATCCCATAGAGTTTAAAAATATGCATAAAACTGGACACAAAAATGCCTGTCAAAATAATATTAATTACAAAGCAATATTATTTAACGTTATGGATTCCATTTGCCAGACATACAGAGTTCTGTAAAACCGTTTCGATGACAACAAACTAAATCGTGACACATACGTAATTGACACCAATTACTCTGCTGCTGGGCAGTAAATTATATTTCATTCTATAAACTAAAACTTTCACACTCATATGTCAAACGCTGGTGATTGAAATGGCAATCAGCGGTAAAACTCGTCAGCAGCAGTAATGAAATTTGTGATATATATTATTGGCGTAGTCCTACTTCCTTGTAATAGTCATGTACCACATTACTCACATCGTTGTGCACTATGACCCCATAAATTACGCACACGTCAGAAACGTGTCAGGATTACACATTTTATCTTCCAAATATTTCAGCATATTTGCCTTAACAAGCCGAGTTCTGGATATGCCTTCTCATTACCACCTAAAAACAACGTAGACAATGATAACCACATCGTGACAGGAAAATGTTCCTTAGTAACCTGTTGTAAACTGATTTTTAAATCATGAATGATGTTACGACTCAAATGCTACCGATGACATCAAAGTACGTAAAAAGTTAATTGTGTATACGGAACTGATATTAACAGTTAATCATGAGAAATTAATCTACACATTCTCTTATTTAGAAATTTAAAATAAATCAGAGAGAAGCCAGGCATTTTTGTGTTTAAATTTGAACGAATGTGGGGTGTACTGCGATAGTCTTTAAAAATTCGTTAGGCTGTAACGTATTTCTTTAACATATTTGAAAGCCACATGCATCTGGCTCCCGCCAAATACAGGAATGCTTTGTCCACATTAAACCAATTACAGTAAGGTCTAATATGAGGGAACGACCTCAGCAGCCGAAGAAATGTATCATTTGTAGTGTGGAAAAATGGCATCCGTAACCATAAGAGATACGCTGTATCACAGGGCACATGCGCAGACAATCAGCCATATCAAGAATTCATTTAATAACGAAACATATTTGAATTGCGACCGATATACAGATAGTAGCCCTATATTAACTAAATGTCTAATTTTACACAGTGATCACTGGCGTTTTCATTCTGGTACTTCGTCCAGTAAACAAACCTCTCTGTCATTTACAATCGAGTGAGTAGTTAGTTCTTCTGTGTAAAGCTATATCATACTAAAATGTATACCGCAGTTTTCAAATCACTTTCCTCGAAGAAACATTATCACTCGTCCAGTGTGAGTCTCACGTTGCATTTCAACACAGGAAATAAGGCGGTTGATTAGATGGCTGCTTATCGCACAAGTAAAGTGCAGTAGCAGGATTTAAAGCATCACAGGTGTCGGAATCTAGGATTCAGTGGGTGCATAGCGCACGAATTCGCTTTATGGTAGCTGTTTCCCGAATTTCTGGGGATTTCGGAAACTCTCACTGTCACATATATAAGACTAAAAGAAACAGACAACGAAAATATTGATTGGTATCAATTTCAAAGTAGGTACCCACTTCATACTTTCATAAATTAACAGACGATAAATTTATTTATATTTCATTAAAGTAGGGTCTCCATACAATTAGGCCAACAAATTAATCCTATCCATATTTAGACATTTAATTTATTCATACCGATGGCTTCCGTTGTATACTTTTGGATACTTTATCATACTGACGCCCAAAGAATAATTATAATTACACAAAATGGTAAGTACAGCAGCATCTAGATCATTATCGACTCACGGGTCTGTAAATACGAAGCAGGAGACCCTTAGTCTTGATTTACATGGGCTAACATTCTGTTGTAGCCAGCACATCTATCAGAAAATGTGAAATATATCTTAACATTCAAATTCAATTAATTCTGTATTTGTTTCAGACTTAATTTTACATGCCTAAAAAATCTGTATTTACTTTGATGCAGTAGGCCTATCAAGATGAAAGTAAATCAACAATTATAATTCAATTAAATTCTTTATTATTAGTGTGCTGTATCAACGTCCAGAATAATACATGTAAAACCACTATACGCCATATAAGCGCTTGGGGAAGAAGTGGTATAGCTCCCACTTATTCTTAACGTCGGTACTAGATACAGGTGAGTGGTCTCCCGCGCTTTACTCTTGTGAAATGACTCAGATACCCATTGAACAGGAGGCTGGGTGGGCCCCAGAGCCGGTCTGGACGCAGAAGTTGGAGGAAAGATCCTCTGCCCCCGTCGGAGATCAAACCCCAGTCATCCAGCCCGTAGCTAGTCACTATACCGACTGAGCTATCCTGGTTAATTATCCGTTTTCTCTCTTTTTATATGCGAGCATAACATAACATGTTGTTTCAATCGGCACTCGTAAACCGATGAGTACTGATGTTTACAATCATCAATTATGAATACCTTTATTTCTACAAAACCACATTTATTGCATGTGTGAGGAACTCAGCTATGACAAAATACGTCAGAGATTATCCAGATGTTAATCCTTCGGCAAAAATATATTTGCATAAAATACACATTAGCCAGAAGGCCTATGTCTGGTTTATTTTTCGACAGTTAATAGCTCAGATCAGACAAAATAATAATTGTCGCTCAAATGATTTGTTATCCACATCACAAATTGAATCAGTTTGTTTAGATAGATAACAATGGAAATATAATTCGAAATATTTACACACATTAATTAACCACATAATCGTAGGTAATCACAGTTTATATATAACACACATCTTACAGAACACTATCATATTAAGTTTAATTCAACTTATAAAAGAAATGTTTTACTTCTGATCGTTTTATAAAACTTTTTTTTAATTTTAAGCTATCAACATAATTAAATGTATGATTTAAGGTTTTCTCAGCGGTGAGTATGAAGATTTCTGTCTTCTGGGTTGTTGCGACGTATAATATGGCGCAACAATCCAGAAGACAGATATCTTCAACATAAATAAATTTAGCTAATATCAGTAGCCATATTAAACTAGCTTTTAATGATATTTGGCGAGGTTGTGTATTGAATCCATTTCGCTCAGAATATATTCTAGTAGCTAGCTCCTGCAATCGCCGTTATGATACTACGGATCCCATAGAAAGTGGAGGAATTTCTTGGCTAAGTGAGCGACTATTTGTTTCTCAATAATGATTGTTTCATGTAGCCAACCATCCTATACACTTAACACTGAAACGTTGACTAAATTATTAATGCGTAATTAGTATTGATGGTAATGCTCTAATGATACTGACTCTATAAATGTCTTTTAGTGTCAATGTTTTTGTTTCGTAACTAATGGAAAAAATTGTAGAAAATGTAGAAGAAAATGGAATAAACCAACGTGGGCTTAACGTAATGAAGATTTCTCTGTAAAGGTGTTTGGCCTGGAACGTGGGCAGGCTTTTTGGAACAGGATTCTTAACTATTTAAATCCAGCCATGAAGACTGAGACAGTACCCTTCTCCGAAACGTTGGCTTCTACAAGCCAGTCTACATGGCGCCAGTACCCAAAATGACACTATCAACATCGTTACAGTAGTGAAAACCCAAAATCTCACATTTTTAAACCCAGATCGTACTCTTAACCATTCCGCAAAATTCATTCTCATTCACCATCTTTATCCTCCTCGGTCTTCCGTGTGGTATTTCTTCATGAATTTTCTCACCGAATTCTGTGTACAGTTCTTCGTTCATTGATTCGAGTAGGTCGCAATTCGTGACAACGTCTCTCTAGCTGACTAGTCTGTGAACTATGGATTTAAATTAAGCAGCAACATTCTGACGTAATAAATTTAATATCGCAGCAGTTAGTTCCGTAGACAGGTTGAAGGTAAACCACTGTGATAACTATCGGCACATTGGTTGTACAGTTAATATTTATGAACTGTACGACATGGTTCAACAACACTGTTAACAAACAGCTGTCTGAGACTATTTCTCTAGAAAGCAGATACAAAATACAGAAAATCAGTCCATTAGCTACAAAAATCAGTATAACCTATGTATTGTTTCAAACAGTTTATTGGCAGAAAGCAAAACTTTCCGACCTTTAAAAGCCATTCCACGATTCTAAATCAATGGAAAGACGTAGAAGAATAATCACGGATCGTATTTATCTGAAACGTAATTTCACATCGTTACTGGTTGGTCAACATCAACTGATATCCGACACAAATCCTTCATCTGAGTAATACACAAAGTTTCCGTTTTACATAGAAAATTTAAGAAAACTAAACCAAGGTAAGAATCGGGACTTATACACTGGTAATCAGTGAGGGAGATAAATAAACTGTCGTGCGAATAACGAGGCAACACACAGAATAATTAGTCTGCAGAATGTAAGTCCTTTGTATGTCACGGCTGTAAGTCGATTACATTCCTATATTTTACCAAAATTCAGTAGTTGACGACTCGTGATAAACATAATTAATCAGGTTATACTCCGTCTACAAAACACTTTCCTTCTGTCTTCTTTATTCGCTTTGTTTTTCGGCGCTCACTGTTGAAGTGTTCCTTGTGCGAGTAGAAACAGCTCAAAACACACCCAGTATTAAGTTACTAACGGCATTTCATTTTACTGATTGGTGGCATCAACCACTCATCCAAGCTATCAACTTCCTTTTGACATTTCTCACAAACGAGACGAGAAAATTCTTGTGCTGACAAAGAAGCACTTACGACCGACGGCGAGGATACATGGTTCAGAAGGAGAATAACAGTTGAATTTCGGACTGATATATCATTTTATAAAATTGTTGTGATTTTCTTCAGTCCCTCCAGGCAATTAACGGAAGTTCACTTAAAATGACCACGTGAAATATCCTTTTATATATTTAACTGGTAGAATAATTTACCTCCATACTTAAAAAAGTATGATTAGATATTTCATTTTTAAAGTTTAAATGCGTCATGTTTTGTTTTATAATTAAAATATATAATATAATTCAGGTCTATACACAAACTTTATTAAATAAATAAAGTTTGTGTATAGACCTGAATTATATTATATATTTTAATTAGATATTTCATAACTTACACATCTGGTTCAGCGTTATTACATTAATGAAGGGTAAAGGAGTTCAGTAAGAAATACATTTAAAGAGAAAAAATGTATGCAAAGTCAAGAACTGACTCTTGACATTTGTGCCAGAGACAAAAAGAAATGTCTTTCACCGTCACGAATTCGGTACAAATGTAATGCACTTTAAATTATTTTTTGTGTTTTACACCACAGAGCATGAGATGTGTTAAACCGGTGTACAATAACCGAGTTCTCTGCCTTCCTGTATTGTCTGTTAATGGCACGGCTTTGCTCCCCGCGTGGTCAGTGGTGTCGCATTTACCACCCTCTGGGTCCACCATTTGACTTCCCACTATCACGGTTTATTAAGCGTTAAGACAGAGAATCTACTGGAATATGTGCTATAAAAGTTGTATGCAATAATCTGAAGAAAATAAATGTACCTCTGTCAAAGCTGTAGCGAATAAGATAAACTGTCTTTTAATATCAATTACTTTGTAATACTTTTGATATGACTGCGTTCTTTAATAACAGTTGGGAAGTATATTTGTACGACCTCAGACAGATCGTTACACCCCTGAGAGTCAAATTGACTGTAGAAAACCGTACGTATTTCATATTTGATTTAACAGTAATAAATGTGAGCGACAAATCTAATCTGTTACTCCAGAAAATAGTAATTTGTAACTACTTTTAAGCCAATTTTTATTTCAAGAGTACTTCAAGACTTCAAGACTGAGAAACATAATACGTAATCTTGTTTCGTTTATCACTTGAGAAACATAAAAACGAATTCAATATATTTTTATTGTAATTATTCTGTGACAAATTCCGACTCCGGTCTTGAATTCCTCTAACAGACGAGGTTCTAAGAAGCTGGGATGTCTCAAACATGGAATAAATCCACTTACACCCGTTTTCTGCAAATTATAACAAAACGTGAGTTAAAATATCCATTCCTAAGGCAGTATTCGAATCTGGGACCACATGACTCGACGTACATACAATAAAGACTATATTTCACATATTATATGTTAATTATATTTTGAAATTTAAGACGTAAGTTGTTTTACAGTTAATGAAGAAAATAACTACGTATTTGAGGTTGTTCTTTTTACCCATTACGGATAGAAATTTCTATCCTATTTTATTTCTAACTCAAAAAATATTATTTAAAAGAGTGAAAAATAACTTAAGTAGGTACGTAAAGATTGATTAATTTTTCATATTCTGAAATTTATCTTATACTATTATACTTTATGTATAAACACATTCGGGTATTCTTCAGCAACCTAATGTTATGACATGTTTCAGAAAATGGAGAATATTAATTGGATTATCACATTTTGTTAAGAAACTTCCGATAAAGTAATATGTTGCATCTGACTCGCAGAATGCAAGTAAAAGTCACATTCATGAATAGATGAAGGCATTCCCTTAGCCCACGAAGGCGAATAAATCCCTAGTCTCGCTCTTTGCATTTGAATTGCATATGACACAAACAAATTGTCAGGTCACTGCATCGCCATGAATTCAGCCAATCATTGTAAATGACATTATTTTCTAATTTCTGTGTTGTACAGGTCTGTCACTCCATTCCTCAGCAAATACGGTAATGTTACAGGTTTTGGTACAGTCAACTTAATGATAGTTATTTATTGATTTTAAGGCTGTTGTAAGACAGTTTGAAACATTTTCCAAAGCACAATACAATAATAGGATGATATGTATTTATCTGATGTAGATATATCAATTTTTCTTGTGTGTGAATGAATCATCGTCTAGTTTTTTTGATTATATACTATAAGGTTATCATGCCAGAAGAGCATATCAATATATAAGCAGATTCGAAGTTATTTGGCCTAAAACATAAAATAGCGGATGTATTTCATAACATAGGAGCATAACACTGACTCTTCTCTACACATAAATACAATCACACTTTGACGTATATACACTTTTATACATATTAGTCAAAACAAATAAGGAGAATAATTTATTCTCCTCTAATCACCTATTTTTTGTACACCCTTCTGGAATGATACCCTCGATTTTAAATACAAGTTGAGTGCTTTGTGTTTCGCAGATGTTATTTAAAATAAACTGCATTTACAATAGCAATGAGAATCCCTTGTTATTAAGAAACTCTGTTGTTGACGAAAACAAATGCACACATTAATAGGCACATTAAACACATAATTGTTCATATTGGTACCTGTCTGCTACTTTAGCTTTACATAACAACTGGGCATATATGAAATTCTAAAGAATTAAACTAGACTACTGATACAACATAGACCTCAAACACATCTGCAGAATAAATCCTAACTCGATCTTCTCATGTTTCTGAAGCATGAGGGACAAACCAGTTTCCAATCACTTTAAACTAATGAACTGCGACTTAACAGCCCTCTTATGGGTGTTTAATTAGGTACACACCAATGATCGTCAATTGCACTTGTCGAATTACACTGGCCAGAGTACCTAATGGGAGCTGGCGGACGGATATATTTTCTGTCACGTGAGATAGCAAGGAGAGGCTATTTATTATGTTTCGTCCATCAATCTGAGAATGTCCCCTGTGCAGAACGATTCCTTATCGATTCTGTCAGCAGCAAATAACAAGTAGACTAGAGTCTGGCGAGCTGAGTGAATTTATGTCTAGTCAATTATGCCACCGATACTTTAAAAAACTGATTCCTCAGCGAAAAGAGGACAGACGCATTGAACTGTTCTCAGTGTTTACAATTTCATGAAGAATATGTAAGACACAGGATTAATTCTAATGGCTGTAGCACTCGCTTACGAAGCTCGGACTTCCGTGGAAGAATCCGATAAGAAAAATGTTACGGTGGTCCTGATCCAAAAATCATAACATGGTTCCATTTCCAACGCACCCGTTATTTTCAGTTGTGATTATTGTGATATCAAACTGAAATTTCTGTCTAAATAACAGTTTTTAAAAATTATCAAAACCTACTAAGGAAGAATACATGTCCAGTTTTCTTTACGTGAACTTTACGTGCTGGAGGCCGAAAAAATTAAATAACCTCTTTGTCTTCTATGTCACTTTAAATATTTGAAGTTTGCTGCAAAATTGAGAAAAAATACTTAGTTATTTTCTTAATTTCAAGCAAAACTTGATTACGTAACTGTGCCATGTCTACTAATAACAAATCTTCTTGGGCCTGTAATTTACGAACTGCTGGTACACTTTTTCGTAGACAACAAACTTCAACTAGATTCGTAAGAAATATTTATCACAAGCAAACGTTCTCTAGACTACACAATGACATAATCATTATTTGCAACTTCCATTTAACAAAGCATAATTGTTGCTAAAATGTTAATCGTTTTCGATAACGCCGTTGACTGACACAAAGAGGTTCCTAAAGAAAATAATGTCCCGTTTTGACTTACCGGTGATGTCTGTGGTGACCGGGCAAATGAAGACACCGAGTAGGGGCAGTGCGATGAATAGGTTGCCGTAAAGGCGAGGTCTGCGATTACACGCGTCTCCCATGTGTACTTTGCGCTTACCAAGGGCGCGTGCCACATCACGACTGGCGAGCTCAACCCATCTCACTAACCTATATCCCGCATGGTCCCTCTGCCACGCCGGCGCTCTGAGACGGCTGACGTCCTTACCAAGATGCGGCTGTAACAAATAACATTGGACCCCATTTGACTCAAAGGCACGGGTGCACTTGATCTTCTAGTTGCCAGAAGGTAGTCAGTTCTTGAAATGAAATTGTAATGATGAAGAAAAGAAGTAGACACTCCGGTCATTTAGATTAGAGTGTAAAGACTTGCAGATGGAGAGAATACAGTGAGAAATAAAAAGGAAGAAGGGGAATAAAAGACGAAAGAGAGAGTTCGCAAGAAGGAAGAAAATAAAGTAACAACAAAACAAAATCTGAATAAATATTTGTCACTCTACTATGACTAAATTCGGTGCCGACAAAGACCAGTTGTTATCTATAAGAGATCACTGATATCAGTGTCTCTAATAAATAGAATTGTACGAATGTTAGTTACGTTTTTTGCCACAAAACCATTCGCCTTGGTTGCCGTAAACTTAGACAAAAAATAAAAAAGGGTTGAGTAAAATTTGAAGTTTTCACGGCGGTGAGTCCGAAAATGGCTGTAGTCTGGTAGAAGTTTACCAACCTTTCAGAGGTCCTCGCTGCCTCCCTCATCAGGAGGATGAATAAAGAAGTGTTGTTAGCCTTGCTTTTTAAAAAATTGTTCCTGGCAACTTTTTGTAACTTTTTTAGCATTTATTTGGTTTGATTCCTTGGGTGTGGGTCGGCCCGTCACGAAACCTATGTAAACATAGGACAACCAACACAAAAATACGAGGACAAACATTCATTCCCGAGTGAGGAAGGGCTTTTCTATCAGTTTTTATTATTTTTTTACGCTTACAGAGACTAACGAGTACCGTATTACATTTTTCGATATTCCCTCCTGGTATTTTAAATTTATCTCGTATTCAGACACATGTGTTATTAATCAACGTGAGACGTCAGTAAAGTCACAAGCACTGAAAGAAACTTCCGATAGTTTTGACATATTATACTTCTACAGATTCAGTGACGTATTATCAAGAATTCTGTGGACAGTGTTACATTATATAGTGAATTTTACATTTGAATGTGCTACAAAGGTCGATATTTCGAATGTATTAGATAATCTTAGGGTTTCGATTTTTTAATAATTTCTGCTAATAGCAGAATTTAATGTTTTAGTTATTTTCCGAGAATGGACTATGTAAAATGTTTTAAAATGCATTCACTTTTGCTCTCGGCCGAGTAAAGTCTGTTAGTTACTTAATATGGTGTAATAAGGGACAGTGATGCATTACGAAGTCTCGTACACACACGTTATCCTCAACCCGTTTGTTTTCAAATGAGGCCCTGGTGACCGAGTCATCAGATTCTATACTGTAACAAGTAAATACTCATAAGCTTATCTAAAGCTCCGAAGACAATATTCCTAACATCAGTCTACTCATCCATAGTAATCAGTTAGTTGTAATTACAAATTATACGTAGGTTTTATAGAGTAAACCTGACAGACCCATAGAAAGTCAACCTTAAAAACTTTCAAAGATCCAATTTTTCTACATTTCCTGTAATTCTGTATTGTAAAGCAAAAGGAAAATAATTATTTGGATCTTTTATTTATGTTTTATTATTTTCCTTCGCAGGGAAATATAAATGTCACGTAGTTCTGTAGATCGGGGTGATATTTTTGTTATAAAAACATGTAAATCTGTTCGCTGCAAAATTAAATTGAGTAATAATAAGACAGGAACACATTTATAAACACGATAAAACCAATTTTTAATGTTAACTTTAATAGAATGCCTTACGTACGGTAGTACCGATTCACTTGAATATTCTAACGAAATCAATTTGGGAATAATTGGTGTTCTTAGGTGGTAAGACGATGGCTGTCTTCTAAGATGTTGAGGCAAGTAGACTGGTAGGCCCAACATTCTATATGAGAGTCATCTTCACATTCGTCGCCGTGAAAATGAAAGTTCGTCTTTGTTATGCCTTTGTTCTTAATATTAATCCAAATTTTATTATCATCGTTAAAATATTTTAACAAAATAACAGCCTCATATATTCCTTTCGACCAGATGACCCTTGCGAGTCGCAGTCTCCTCTAGCATCAAAGATCATAAAATATTTATTTTTTCACTTTTAACTGTAAGCATATTTGAAATTTTTACACTTGACTAAGACTGCGTTTAGAAAATAACACTCTATAGGACTCTTTACAGTTAATCAACAAAGTTTGATTTTCATTGTTTCACAATAAATTCAATTATTTCATGGAATTCAAAGTTTCACAGCAGTACTCAGAAAAGTATGCCACTTGGTTACATAACCTTTTTCGTAGGGCTTTATTAATAACTTATATATGTAACAAAAGTAAAAAATTTGGTTAATTTATTCTGGATATTCATTTTAAGTTGTGTGATAGTCATGACTAAGCAGCAGATTATCATAATCTCGGTCCCAAGTTTGGGGCTTCATTTCTGACTGGAATTTGGCTGGTCTCGGAATAAACTTTTTTTCTATTTTAAAGGGAAGTTAAACTTCCTCTTTCTAGACAAACTGCTTCGCGTTTACCGTTTCAAAATTCCACATTTTCTGACCACTCTCAAGGCGATGAGTGATTGCTCTAATGATGGAGGCAGTGAGCACTTCTGAAACGTCGGTAAATATTTTATCAGAGTACACGACTCAACATCCAGAAGACGGTCATCTTTATATTCGCAGCCCTGAGAACCTTAAATCTCATATTTTCTGGGTTTTAAGCATTTAAATATATATTAAAATAAAAATAAGCATACAAACAAAACTGTTTACGATATAAAGAACGCTAATGCCAAATTCGTTTCGACTTCAAGAGGTCATCATCAATGGCAAAAATGGGTACATCACGGTATGCAAGGTTTTAAGATTTAAATAAATGTTTATTTTATTATCATCTTTGTGACATCGGCCAGTTTACATCACTGTATAATCTAATTCTTTCAGAAACAGGTAGGACCGTTTAGTAGTGCATCATTAAATACATGTCATTGCCTAAATAAAATGCGTACACGTGTGACAGGCATTCTGATACAAGTCCCTGATACTGACAGTTAACAGAAACCATCGTTCCATTACCCTTTGTGTTGAAAGATACAGTTGGATGTGCTTCATCATTGAACCTCTAATTAATCCATCCCTTTTATTACCGGATTAACATAATATTCTGCAGGTAATCAGAATATATACACACTTCATCATAGCAAATACAAAATAACTTCCATTTAACAAAATCGTAAAATCTTTCCCTTGATTACATTACATTCAACACTAGTTTCTAATCAGATCCACACATTACACACGAGTATTCAGTGGATTGTGAATGTGTTATTTAGTGCGGTCATATTCGTCAACTGCCCAGATTAATTTGAAGTGAGGAAGAGAAACGCTTTGTATATCCATGGATTACAGTCAATTAATTTCTTCTACAGGGTGTATCATAATGAATTTATAAAGTCATATTGACTTCTCATCTGCTAGCAATGTACTGCTGTGAGCAGTCCGTAAAAAATTATTCTGTATTCTAATTTATAATGTAAACTTTACGGACATGTACAAATAACAAAAGATTATGTACTGAGATTATTAAAAAGAGTTCCGTTATGGACATAAAGAAATCATAGTCACGTATATAATGTGGAAAGAAGCAGTCGTGGCCTAATAAGAGGTACTATCCCAGCACCTCACTGGAGGAACTGAGTAAAATCAAGGAAAATCTCAACTAATATATCTCCAGGCCAATATCTGAACCGTGGAGAAGGATTTAGAAGCATACGACCACAACCAGCCACGATGTTATCCTTTTATTGACTTGTATAACTTCAGGTTTAAATGGGAGAATAAAATGAATTAAATATAATTGGAAATAGGGAAGCGTGAAATACATTTATAGAAATATTTGAGGCTTTTACGGCGGTTACGAAAATGGTTATGTTCTTATGCCCCATCATCACCCCTGAAGATGGAGACAGTACATTTCTCCGGTTTTGGCACCCATCGATCACTCCAGAGGGCGCCAAAACCCATAAAATATTGTACTGTTAGAAAACAGCGTCACTAGAGTTAGTTGTGTGGGAGATAAAGACCACAAAATTCGGTGTTAGACAGACGCAGTCTTCTGAACAGAGAATTCAATTAGTAAATGAATGATTGATTATTCTTTCATTAGGTTCTTTAAGACAGAAACACAGCAAATAACAGCACTGCGTATGTACCTGTGACGTACCATTTTGAACAGTTACAAATTCTACATTAACTAAACTAAAGAAGTGATAAGACAAACAAAATTACTTTATAGTATTCTAGAGGTTCCGTGTTTTATCCTCAGTCCAGAGGCAGTGCATTGTTACTAAACGTTATATGTTTCTTTAGCCCCTGCAGATATATCCTAGGATAGTTATATAAACATATCACGACAGCTACGTGTGAGACCATCGAACATTGCGATGTGTTTATGCACTTACAGTTGTAACAGATTTAAGTTAAGTGTAACAGTACGTACAACATTAAATTTCTTATTTATTGCATAATATGAATATTTCATTCTACGCTAAGCAATTTACGATAAGGAAGACAGAAAAATTATGTCAGACAATTACGGTAGAAAATTATGTAAAATACACTTCACCGTCAGTTAGGTTCACTAAGCTTTAACTCCAAACTCCCTTTTATTCTTGTACCCCATTATAGTCATAATTCTGTTTTGAGAAGCAAATTTTCTGAACCTCTTTACTTTTAATATGCAGGCCTATTCATTATCCATAAAACGTCTATTATGTAGAGGTAAAACGTTATGACAATTTCTATTGTTATTCGTACTATGAAGACGACAACATAGACTGCAGGAGATTCAAATAAACATTAATGACAACTAACATTCTGCTGGCACAACCAGTGACAATATTGACGAGCCAATTAAAAACAAAAAAAAATGGCAATTACCTTGGTATTCGCTTTGTGATAATTCAATCGCTGTGAACTGGAAATAGCACTGCTGTTTCAATGTTCAAATTGTCTAATTGCATTGCAACATTGTAGATAAAACGGGACTGTAGAACGATGAATGCTCAATAGCATCTAAATAGGCCAACTTACTCTAAATTATATGGAATGTGCAGTTTACCAGTGGTTGTGGTGTAAATTTGAGAGAACTATACGTCACAAACTCATCCTTATTCCATTACTATTTTATACAAGAGGAAATATTAAGGACAAATTCAGAGACTAAAGAATGTTATAAACCCACATATTGTTTTTCCAGTACAAATGTTTATGTTAAGGTAACAATCAATTATTAATAGTTATGCTAAGAGCAAGCAACTCACAACTTTCCTAAATACGGAATTGTAGGCCTGCATACACGTGTGAGACAAATCTTCACTGAAATAGCAGTCTTTTGATAAATATACACAGTAATTTTATTCACATTAAAGTCACATACTGTGTCCCACTTAACATGAAATCCACCACGACAGCAAGACACAGGAGAAGCAACCCAACTACAGGCAAATGAGTTAATCAGAATGTACAAAATAGGCGTATGATGCTATTAGATAAGTTTCGAGTTGCTGGGGCTTTCTATATAAAATGAACCAGGGCAAAGATTTAAATTTGAAGAATTGTGCTAGGGATCGCGTCAAATTCTGGTCTCTTGTGTTTCACCAATGCGTCAGGTACGCAATTATGAAAGAAATAGGTTAGGTTGATACAAGTTCGATCAAAATACGGGAAATGCTGAATTGTATTACAAAAATGTTGGTAGAACTGTGAGCATCGGCAGTGATGATTCACTGTTGTTTCAAATTCACATTTTGCTGTTAATCGTACTGCTAATTATCTGTGGTGAAGTAAGTGCTCATATAACATATTACGGTGCCTTATAAGGTTATAAAGTAAATTTTAATATCCAACTGCACTGGAGAATGGTCAGTAAAAAATCATGTGACACGTGCGAGTGGATAGTGGAGCGCTCATTTTCTTACAAAGTTACTTTTGTCAGAAGATGGCTGTCTTCAAACTCACCGCCGTGAAATCCTCAAATCCTACATTACTTTTGTCAACTAAATTTAAAATAATTATTTAAGTACAATTTCGATTAAAGATCTGTGTCTTTATTTTATTCATTAAACTTTCACCGGCGACTTTTGGACATTAACAACAGTATGTTATCGTCTATTTTTAACCGAAACTATGTTCGACAAAATGGCCCAGTTTTACAGATACAGGGAACGACCCGTTCTTCAAGTGCCTGAGCACTGCGGATCCCAACTTTCGTTGGCTTTGATCTATTAGACAGTTGGTAGGACTCCTTGGACGAGGGATCGGCTCGTCGCAAGGCCTCTACCTGTACACAGGACAGCACAACACAGTAAAACGCGAACGAACATCCATGCCTTGAGTGGGATTCGAACCGACGGTCCCAGCGACCAAGCGGCACAAGGCCCACGCCTCAGACCGCGTGGCCACTGAGGCCCCAGTTTTACAAAATAATACTTAAATACTTACGGTGATTTTTTTTCCCTTTCGAAGATTAATAGATACTCTAACAAATATTCCGAAGGATGAACTTGCACATTCTATTTTAGTTTTAAATTAACTTGTTTCAGATAACGAGAAACCAAATTGAGAACAAAAAGTATTATCATTAAACTAATGAGTCCATGATAAAACATACCAACGTAGTAATGGGTGGATCATTATCCACAAGGGGAACACCCCAATTATTTTGTGTGCCATTCAGTACATTGGAAACCAATGTAACAAAAGCTAAGTTTGTTTCTGCCTGATTAAATACTCACTTGAGAGATGTAAGTGGATATCCGAGACTCTTCAGTTCTGATCAAGAAACTGTTTTGGTATATCAGCTTCTACATTTGAAGAGGATTGGTTTCGTCCAAAGTTCTGACTAAGTTAGGCTGGCAATGTATTTGTTGGTGGTAGCAAACTCACTCTAACATCTAATTGACGATACGAAGGAAATTGCTGAATTTCTTATATTCATGAAAAGGAATACAAATCTGGGTGTAAGAAAATATGAGAGAGGAGGGAAGGGACTTAACAAAGGGAAAGCAGCAGTCTATTTTAACTTGCTAGCGACTGTACGTGAATAATATGATCTGTTAGATAAGCCCCATAAGTTTTATAACATGGATAAGTCTGGTTTCCCTTTCAAACACCCCCCCCCCCCCAAGAAAGCTGTTAGTGCAAAGGGGAAAAAGTACTTAAAGATGTTTTTGTATTGAGTAATATACTATTTGCGCTGGAAATATATTCCATTTTATTGTTAACGCCGTTATTTCCTTACTATTTAACAAGACACTTCTTTCGTATAGTATTTAGTCTTTACTCTACAAAACTGGAAAGAACTTAAGAATTCACATATATAAATGCAAGTATTATACTATCACAAATATTGCGCAAAAACCAATTGGTTTCTTTTATGTTTAATTTTTTGTTTGCTTTGTTTGGTAAGGTAGTACATTGAATAGCAAAAGCGTTTCTAAAGGACACCCAGAAAGCGTGCAACAGAAATTCCACAGTGTACCTTTATTCCCTGTTCCTCCTGTCGGTAGTCTATAAATCATCGCTCGCAAACAGACACTTCATTTGGAAAGGGAAATGCTTTTCTCTTCCCACCCTTTTGTTCCTCGAAGCGAGAGCCTCCTAAAAGCTATTATAATGTCATCCTGTGACTTACAACCCCCGACCAGAGACTGATAACGTGATTCAAACAGAAATCGCGGCGAACGAGACACACCGGAGTGTAACACTTCACACTAGGAGTAGGCTTTGAATCTTGACACCTGAGCTTTAATTTAATAAAATACGGCTCGCCATGACTCCTTTCTTAGTCCCCCACTCACAATTCAATTAAGTGTAAGCCAGATAACTCTTGCCAACTACCACTGCCATTATTCATAACCCTCCATTCGTTCATTCTTAACGGTTAATGTTTTCTTGTATTCATCTTCGTAATTCAATCAAAGTTTATTAAACTCAATAATCTCCTTGATTAAGGTATTTACATGGCTTAATTTACTTTGTATTAATCTTCGCTAATTGTGCGTAAAAACATGGTACTCTCAAATGTGAGGTGCCGTTTTCTATGTTTTCAAAACAAAACAATAATTTCGCTCGCAGTATGCTCACCACATCCACAGCACGGGCGTCGCTTAACTACGAGTTGTTTAATAAGCAATAGGGAGATTATAAAATTAAAAGTAATATTTTCTCAGTATCTGAAGACATATTCTCTGGTAGTATAATACCACTAAACAAATTCTTTCCAATTCACTATTCATTAATCTCATTTCTCATCCCTCACTGTGTGAGAGGGCTAGCAACAGCCCAAGAAACATTTTTAAAAATAACAAACGAAATAAAGCATAGCGCAGATCTTCTTAGGTTATTGTTATTATTATCATTATTATTGTTCATTGTTTGTTTCCTTTTGGATTGTAATGATTGTTTAGTTGTTAGTGTTTAGCTGTTGTGAAGCACTTAAATAAATGAATTGAATTGGATTATTAGCGTGGCGTCTTTCTTCACAGGTTTTCTTGGTACTATTCTTATTGATGAACCCCAAACACTTATGCTTCAAGTTTCTGATTGTGGCACTTTCCTTAAAATGTGTGATGTTCTAGTATGACTATATCTTGTAGAGAATATATCGAATAATTTCCTGGTATTGTTTTCAGATTTCTTAATCCTTTATTTACAATTACTTTAACCCAAAATTTATACAGGTATGACAAAATATTTCTTTTTCCACATACGTTGAAATTCTTTATTTAAATATTTGTATTTTAATTACTTTTCGGACTCCAACAGTATTACATTTCTGTTATTATTTTTATTAATTTAATAGTAATATGTCAAAAAGTTAATAATGACGGTTGTAGTAAGCGTAGTGCAAAATTACAGCTGTATAAATCTCAAATCAGTTTTACATACGACAGATACGAGATCATCGTGAGGCTTCCATCTCTTTTTTCAGGCGGGAGACAATTTATGAAATACGTTTTACCGTGAAAATGCTCTGTATATAGTAAGCCTAGCTCAGAAGAAAATTAAGTCTCACCCAGCAACTGACTCCAGGTTGTACAGTAATAAATACAGCTTCAATCCACTGATTTACTAGCATCGTTCCTAAGATTCTATAACAGCACTAATTTAGGTCGATCACACAAAAGAACACAAGTTTTGATAGACCAGCCAGACACGTTCAAACGTAACAAGTAAAGACGCTCGGAGCTAATGTTACAGAAGGAAGTCCGGACGAGACTCCGTGATAAAAGTCAACGAAATCCATCAGCTGTCAGAATAAATAATTTGGCCGTAAGATAGGGACGTCCCCGGGTTTCACCACACGCGAAAAGCAACTTTTGCTACGAGTACTTAACTTACGTTCACTTTTCAAGGGATAATCCCATGGCCTCTACACACAGTACACCGTAACTGACTGCCCTTCTATAAACCATTACGAACACTAGTGTAGACCCTACGTAAAAAATACTTGTCGAAGCCGTGTTAATCCACAGAGCGATGGTAGATCCCACGCTTTATTTCACTGCAACACCTTATACAAGTGGATGTAATGTCATGTACGAGTACTTCAGTCATCGGAAGGATGGGCCAGACAATAATGTGCGTGTTGAAATAATTGAAAATGGCTCAGCCACGTGATTAGAAACAGATTTACACTTCCATTACAACTGTCACACAAAAGTTTTTACAATGATGCTGTACTAACTGTAGAGATTATTTAACACAATTGGGACCGCAAGACGTATGTATGAAGAAATGGGAATGTTTGGGGAAGGTAAGGTCGCAGTGTAATTCAAAATATATCACATTTTCTCATGAAACCTCCAATGTTTCAGGAAAATTGTTTCTCCGTCTGGGATTTGAATAGGAGACATTCAAAATACAAATCAGGAGCATCATTATTGCTCTGCCTGGCGTATTGATTATCAAATTCTCAGCAAACAGGTATGAAATTAATTATATTATATTACTGATCAACGAGCAAAATGCAATTTAAAAACTTCTGCTTTCAATAGAGACTAAAAGTTTCTTAAGTCTTTTGGTGTTATAGCTACAGGCTTTAGGTTATTTAGCGACTCTGTTTCACCTATATATATATATATATATATATATATATATATATATATATATATTATACAGTATAACGTGAAATAACACGAGAAATTATCGTGTAGAATTTGAGATTTTCACGGCGGTATCTGGGGATGTCTGTCTTCAGCGTTGCTCTAGTTTAATAAAATTGTGAATTAGGACTTCGTTAGAAACAACTGTAAACAATTCTTATAATGTAAGATATGACGTAATGTTCTAATATTTAAATTAGAATCGTATCCAGAAAAATTAGCATGAAATCTCGCTCGTCTTAAAGCCTGATTTGTGGTACTGACGCAAACAACCGAATGGAAAACAGAAAGCGATCGATTTGTAAAAGGAGACAAGAAGAGAGAGAAGTCTTAGAAGTCAGCTATTAGCTTTAATCTGTGCTAACAGATTTATATTACGAAAATTGTATCAAAGTATTA
The DNA here is from genome assembly GCF_977971745.1 of Zootermopsis nevadensis. Lineage (NCBI taxonomy): Eukaryota > Metazoa > Arthropoda > Insecta > Blattodea > Termopsidae > Zootermopsis > Zootermopsis nevadensis. The sequence goes on from NW_028259162.1 coordinate 14,390,905, forward strand.
ACCCCGTATTTTGCATCGCAAACGTAGTTTTATTCAGGTAGCTGCATATCCGACCCCCTAGATTAGTGGCGTGTTTCAAGAACCCTTTTTGCTGAGCGAAATGTTTTAGGCATTTTGCGTAAAACATTATTTAAAGGCGGGCTTTTAGTGATTCAATACTGTTTTCACATCAGTTTAAAAACATTGTGAGTGAAATGGATGCATCTGTTTTACTTACGTAAGTTAACACATATGTGCTAGAATTCTATAGTTACGATTCATAATTACACCAGCTTGTTTTGGTTTTATACTGAACGAGATATCTGAAGCACCATGTAAATATTTATCTGCATGGAAGTGGCCAGATGAAGTTTCTGTCTGTAAAGAGAGAAAAAAAGACGCCAGAGAGAATTCTTGAAAAACAAAACCCCACGCTTAGCCCGAATTTTTAAGAACGTAATATGAATTTTGAACAAACCTGCTCAAATTTAAAACACATTGTGGTCCAAATATAGCCTTTGTCTCAATGAGTATCTCACACAAACATTAGTTAGACCATGCTGAGACACGTTGCACATGTATGCATATTTTAATTTGAAAACAAATACAAACTCGCGCGTAACAGAAGCTGACAACACGAGAGTGCAATGAGAGCTTTAATGTGCATACAATCGAATTCTGTCCGAATCTAATTGAAAGTCCTTTATTACTATACCTGTAAAAATATAATCAAGGCTATCTGTGGCTACCTGTTTGAGAGATAAAAGGCTGGTTTATGGATTTCATTCCGATTCTCATGAAGACAGTAAGGACTATTTCCTTAGCCTGCTTCCCGTTTAACAACTTTGGTTAAATGTTTAAAATGTAACTGAATGACTGTGAAATCTCATTTGGAAAATTCGTAAGAAAAGGGGATGAGTACTTCCTATTGGCAATAAGTCTTCAATAAATTAATTATAGGCTGTGGGCTGAATTACCTGGCTCATAATAACGTCTATTGGCCTATGTTATAAATATCAAATGTAAAGTAACACGTTTTCATTAGTATTTGGAACACGAATATATCCAACTATATTTGGTACATTTCACATACTTTACCTCAAACACAGTAACTGATACATTATACTACTCATTTTAATGGTAATTAATTTAATTTAATTTTCTACCTTAATATTTCATAGAATGATGCATTCCAATAATACAACGAGAAACACTATAATTCACGGAATAAACGTGTAAGTCGTTGTATGAATAGTTTAATGCTCGAGACAGTTTTTTTAAATATTAACTTACGGCACAAAGTCATGTCCATGCCTTGACAGTTGCAAGAAATCTGACACAGTTCCACCCCATGCAATTCGATTTACAGTCATGTTCCTGTTGAGAGGGCGTAACCACAGGCGTCTGGGCGCCACAAGACGCACGGCAGTCTGGCCGTCTTATTCGACCGCGGCCATCTCGTACTCCCCACCCAAAACCAAATTAGTGGTGGAAGGCAGATTTGGCACAACACTCTGCAAGACCCCTTACTAACGTCGTTTGGCCGACATTTTAATGGTTCAGTATCAAAAACTCTGATATTGTAGTCTAACTTTCTGAATTTAAATTTTAACAAGTTAGGAAATGTACTCATATCGTAACAATTTTGGTGCGAATGCCATAATTTTACCTTTGGTCGTAGGGAATGGTAGAGGAATTACACGACTTGGGATTCCCCATGCAAAGCAAATTCCCTGGGCGATCTACAAATTGTGGTAAATCACACCCGTATCAAATTTCGTGAAAATCTGTCCGGTGGTTCTCGAGTTATTACATGAAGACGAGGGACAAACTAATTTGGCAGTATTAGTAGACATCTTTTTGAAACTTTCGCATCGAAAGAGCCAGAAATTTGTCAAGTAACGCTAAGGTAGAAGCTGGTGGACTTCATAATAAAACAGCAATACGATAAAAATAATAGTTTATACGCGTATCGAGTAAGTTCTTACACAGGCAGGACTTTCCTTATTTACAGAATACATTTTTGTAGATGCGTACATAAAATATTTATATCAGTGAGTTTTGTACGTTGGATTTATTTCAGGTCAATACTTTAATTTAATTCTCTTCATTTCCCCGCAGGGGACTGAAGTTAAATCCATATTGATTACGTCGGTTCTTGACGGAGTCGCCTTATGGCTTTGTCATCTAATTTTTTTCATCCTCCAGGAGACGTTCTGCGATATGACTCCTCTCGGAAGACGACAGTGACATGGTACCTTCAAAGCAATTAACCTCAGCTTTATTGAACCTTCGCAGTGCACGTAACAATTCAACTTAATGGTAACATCAACATTAACAATTATTAAGTCCCTTGAAAGCAAATATTCACCACAGAATTATATAAAACGCAAATATCTACCGTAAGCTAATGTGACAGACCGAACTAAAATTTAAGTGAAACATTTTAAGGAATAACTAGTATGATTACAGTTTAGCATCCACATCTTACTTCTTAAATATTACTTGTTTCAGATGACCTCCATAACATTGATACTTAGCCGTAATCGCTGTTTAAAGTTCTGCAAAACTCGCTGAAATAAAGCATAATTATTTAATTGTTCAAATTTCCTCCGTAATGCAATCTTTCAGATCTTGGATGAAGTGGGAAGCGAATAGCACACACTTTACACTTGAGATACCCATACAGGTAAATGCCTGGGGATGTAAATCCGGGAAATGACCTGTATCTTATCTCTAAAGCCCCGAAATTCGATAGTTTTTATAGCTTCATACTGTTCATAGGCTCATCATCATCTTCTTCTTCTTAAAGTGCCTATACGTTCCGGATGTTGGCGATCAGCATAAGCTCATATTACGGTATTTCACAGTTCAATCACTCTATATACAGAAGTTGGTGACCAGTAAAAAATAATTATTTGGCTACATTTTATATCAGTTGCCCTCCATGCTAATAAAATATCTTAACTCCAATGGCTCTGCAATACATATCACTGTTTGTTCTCTGATCGGATAACACAGTAGCACTGAACACGTAAAACTTTAAACCCAGTACAACAATTAGTTAAATGTCTAGGTAAATGGTTTGTCTGTAGGAAATCGGTAGATGACAGGATTATGCAATATTTATGAAACGAACGGAAGGAAACAGTTTCTGTTCTATTAACGAAAATGCATTTCGTCTAATCCTTAAAAGAGACTGAGGAAATCAGTAAAGTTCTCTTTGACTATTATCCACTTGCCTATTTTCCTTCCATGTAGAACAATTGAAGTTATTTTCTAGTAATCTAACAGGTCTGTAATAGAATTACTCATCCTTTCCCCTTTAATGCATACACATAATATTACTAACTCTGATCCTACAACTGGAACACTTAATAAATATAGTATATCCTTCGTGGTATAAAGAGTTTTCGAAAAATAAATAATTTAATCAAATAACTGTGATATCATCTCCAATAATTTTAATTCATGAAATTTTTATCCCACTTTAAATATCATCTGTAATTTCTTGCACTGAAATACATGCCTTCTATCCATGCATCTGCAACTCTTATAATACGTAATAAAATAATTTTAACTCTCTCTGAAAATTTATGAGTCACAGAACTTCATAATAATAAATATTTAACAAATTTCACATTGAATTTCATAAATGTTAAGACTGTTTTCACTTCCAAAAGACCTAGAAGTAAATTACATACGAGTTCAATACCTTTAAACACTTAACCACCAGGTGTGATCGTTTGATTTTACATCCATACTCTCAGGCTTTATTTTCAATATTGGCTTACAATTCCATCGCTCTTAGTGCGTTTGATTACGCTTTAGTCAAAATTAGAGACGTGAAGCGACATGCAACTAAACTCTTTTATTTTTAATTTACTACTTCAAAAGGACAGAATTTCGACTGTCAGTACTCCTTTCCCACACTCGCTGCTTAAAATTTACTCATAACAAAATTATTCAGGCTCAAAAACTGAGAACAGGTGTTCATTTTCCATCAGACAGAAAAGTTTTTAACGTTTTCAATTAAATCCTTAATCAGCTGAACGTCTTTTTAAAGTCTGGTGTAGCAAGCAACTTTAATGGAAATTGACTTTTCTTATTTGCACGTTACTTAAGTAGCAAGAAAAATGAAGTCGAAAAGGAAAATAGCTAGCTGTTACTTTTTGATTGCTCGGCTTACTGTATAAAAGACCAGACGTGAGATAAACTGAATCGTGGAAGAGGAAGTTTGCCTTTACCAATGCCTTTTCTTTGGAGAAAAACGAAATCTTTTCAGAATTCCACGACACCTGTGAGAAGAACACCACTTCCACCCGCTAAATATAATACAACTGAATGTGTTGGATGTGTCTCATTTCCACTAGCTAAAACATACTTAGATTATATATTATTGCATACGTCACTACAAGAAAATAACACTGTAACTTCCTCCAAAATTTCAGAAAATATTCAGTCACATTTTTAAAATACTACACGTATATGAAATTTGCTAACAAAATTCTTGCCGTAGATGTTGCAGCATAAGTTATTAAATTTTTCTAAGTGCCCTATTTTAATAATATGTATAATTATATTAGATCTTATGAAATATTTTTTCACAGTAAAATTATTAATTATGTTGTTTAATTAATTGTCTGTTTGTTAGTAAAAAAATATCTCCGAATAAGATAGTGTAATTATCAGATACAAATTACAGTATTATGATTCAGATTGCCTTGCTGATTCGGATAGACGAGTAGAGATCACATTGTCTGATCAACGCACCTAATATGCGTATATAATCACATCTCATGTGCTTATGATTACTATCTGTGAATAGGATATACATTTTGTTTAAATTTAAAGCTTCCATTTGCAATTTTTTGTAAAACACTTCTGTTTTTTATGTATTGAAGGTTTCTTTGTCAGATGCGTACTTTGTAAGCACCGGATGCTAGAAAGAATAATACTATACGATGGTAGAATGACTGATAATAATTTAAAAGTACTGGACTATTGTAATGTAGTTCCCCAGTATTCTTCTGGAACGATTGATAAAAATCACAAAAACTCGCTTAGGGGGTCTGATCTACAAGTTGGGTCTCGAAATGGAGTCATCAGAATCACATACAAATGACAGCAACTTCACAGCAACGTTCGGTAGTAATTTCAATTATATTAAATTTATAATTTACATCCTGTTTTCCGGTGATAGCATTGTGTATATATATGCTGTATTGATGATGATTTTGAGATCCTTATAGTTTCCATTATCAATTTTAAATGACTATCCAGTGCTCCCTGCAGGTCTGCAAGTCGGTGAGAAGCGCCATTTCATTTCATACTTTATGTAAGACTTTCCTTCATGGAAATTGTGGTAGGAATTTTTTCAGCTGTGATTTCATATATCACTGTCGTTTAAAAGTTTCTCTCATGTTGTATGTCATAGTTGTGCTTGTTCAAGATATTTCAGGACAGGAGAACGGATTACAATTATTTTGTAAAAGTCACAAAATCCTGAAATTTCTGAACCCCCGGAAATATTTGTTTAGTTTAGAAGGTTATGATTTATTAGCATAGTTGTTAGCTGGTGTTTCTTCACCCTAAAGCGTTTTGCAGGAGTTTAAAATAAAATTATGATACATTAATTGGTGACTCCTACAAAGGATGTGAGGTGCAATATTTCCTGCAGAAAGAGAGACCAAACCAAACGTGAATCTAAGCTCCTGTTTGTGTTTCGTACCAAAATCGATAAAGAGTGTTGCCTCCTCACGTCTCTGCAGAATTAATTATGCAGTTATGAAGGCGCATCGCACATGATAAAGGTGTGTGCTGACAGTTTTGTTTGATGTTTATATTAAAATTAAAACAAAGCGATATTCTATCGATAATCTAAGTACATAAGACTTTTAACTACAAGAGTTTCTGTTCATGACGTTGTTATTTTTATGAGAAGTCACTATGGTCGTATTACACGCACATTTGTTAGTCTGCATAATTTTCCTTTGTTTTCTTTTCTTAAAGCCTCTCACAGATAAATAATAGTTTGTTATAAAGCATAATAATTAAGGCAACTTCAGAAGTCATATTCTGAGCTCCGTCAATAATATTTGGGTTTATGTCCAGCGATGTTTTAAAATTTAAGAATAAAAAATTGATTATAATATACATATACAATACTGAAGGTAAATGACCGATAATTTTAGTGTACGTTAACGAAATATTTTCAAACGTGCCCGGTTTCAGTATAGGCCTGTTTACCACATATCGTTATTTTATTCAGTCTCACCAGATTAATATCGAAATGTCTTGAAATAGGTCATATTAAATATACTCGTACCTAACGAGACCTACTAACGAGTCATGGTGATTTTCCTATCCCATTTGATACTATTCAATTTTATGGTATATACAGCGTTGTTAAGTAACCTAAGAAACAATTGTATCCGTAACAGACTTGCTAATATAAGTCTGATAACTATAAAAGGATAATGGTGTTCCCTCAAAAAGAAAATGTACTACCTTGTGGTTCGTAATTATGATTCTAATCTGAAATAACATTCTTGGTTTTTGTTGTATTGGCTTGTGTTACTTTAATAATGCCTTTTCCCTGTGTATCTACTTATCCATAACAGTGTAAGACAGCTGTAACTGTCCTTCAAGTTACTAAATATTCGTATGCATTAAATGCATCATATCCACCAATCGCGTTTCTATTTGTTACTAGTACAGGAAGTACGTGCGTCATATATTAATCATATGCTTCAGCCTGAACGCTAAGATACATTACAATATTCTAAACAAACAGCCCAGTCCTTTGGGAATATGAAACGTATTTTCCCGCATTGCAATATAACTTAATTAATATTTGGAATGAGAACATAATGATTGTTTATTAATTCCGAATAAGTGTAAAAAGGGGAGAATTTCAGACTCTTTCATTATTCCTGCTTTAGAAAATCGGAACTCGTCCATTTTACTAGCAGTGTAATAATTTATTTACGTCGTAGGACCAGTGAGGATGTCCCGTGAAATAATGTTAGCCGGGAATCAATCACAATAAGCACAAACATTGACCCTGTTCCTGTAGTAAACAGTTCGCGTTCAATCGATGGTGTTAACTAAATTATCGATAATCAACAGTTATCTCCTGAGGTTCGGGCTCACAAAATCATCAATCTAAATACAACTCTTTTATCTTCACACCCACTCCCCACGCTTTCACTCAATTCTGTTTTTGTAGTAAACAGCAAAACCTCCCAGTGTTTTGTCCGGGTTGGCAAATTGCCCTGACACCAATACAAAGTACTACGGTACGTTCGTAATAGTTCCAATACGAACGTTCGAAATTACGAGTGGTAATTTGGATCTGGTCCTATTGTCATCAAATGTGACGGTCCTTTGTCACGCTACTGCCTGGACTGTGCTGGGAATGGTTTAATTAAGCAATGGAATACAAATATAGCTATCTGCATACAGTGTAAAGGAGATATCTACTAGTCACTATCGACTCCTAATTCATAAAATTATTTGTGGTGCAATAAGAATTTATGGAAGAAGTAATAATTATTCTAAATGCAGGTGTTTTTGAACAGCCTAGTTCTTTCGCGAATAGAATACTTCTATAAGTCTGGGACGTCACGCATATTCAGGGATGTTATGTCAATGAGGTGATGGAGATTGGAGGTTTAGGAAGTCATAAAAGGTGTGGAAAGGAAGGTTATTGTATGCCAAGACTGGTGATTTCAAGGATATCAGGTAATGGTAGAGGCATGATGAAAGGAGAAGAAGATAAGTGCAGTGAGGGCAGCTAGGAGAGATTAGGGAGATCTCGTAGGTCAGAAACGTTAAGTGACTGTAGAGAGTTTAGGAGACGTCTTGTAGATTGGATCATGTAGGCCACGTGACCAAGGTCACTCTAGGTCAGGAAGATTTTTTGAGTTCTGGGTTATTATGAGACATCCGGGAGGTAGTTTATTTGGCGTTAGCGAGAATAGGAAATCTTATGGCGGTTGGGTGAGGTCTGATGTGTCACGTGAAGTCATGAATTTCAGCAGGGGTCAATATGACTGGGAGTTGTCAGGGAGGTTAGGGGATATTGGAGAGATTATGGAGGCACTGGAGGTTAGGAAGTCAAGTGAATGTTTGAGGCGTAGGAAGATACGACGGAGGACTGGTAAGGTTAGGGAGTTTAATGGGCCAGGATCGCTATGAGAGGTCATGGTAGACAGATGAGTTAAGGAGAGTCAGGAAGTCAGATGAGGCCATAGAGGCTGCTAGAGGAGAGGGGATAGGAGAGGTTAGGGAGGTTACATGATGTTAGGGGATCGGGTGAGAGCACGGAGGTCCCGTGATATCATACAGATTATAAGACGTCAGCAAGGTTAAGTGTGGGAGGTTGGGCTGAGTGAGACGTTTAGGTGATATTAATGAAGTTATGTGGGGTCGTGCACGTGTAGATCACTTTTGGTTTTAGAAGATAGGTGATTTTTGTGAGGTCGTGTCTGCTTCAGATGGATGGATGATGTTAGGGACCTGGGGGGAAGGTTACGGATGTTCAATTAATTATCTTACCGGAAAGGGTGCATTGAGAAACGTAATATAAAGTCTATGACTGTGGATCGTCTCACGGCGTGCCATATAGTGACATGCGAGGGTCATGGCGCTTTGTTATGCTATATTATTCAATAAGCTGTTATATTTATGTTGGTCCGAGCTCTGACTGCTATGTTTTTCTAAACCAGGCGCAAATAAAGTTAGGTTGAATTAGATTGGATGAGGTTTTGTGTAGTTATTGTAGCGGAGTTACTCCTCTTCGTTTATAAATATTCCATAAATCGTATATATTATTAAACTTACAAATTACATTAAATATTTTCTGATATAGCATACTGAACTTAGACCGATGAAGAACTTTCTTTTTTATGGGAATGCATAGAGTTTTCCACAGTTGATAATGTTACTGGGGCAGAACTAAATTTCATAACAATTTCGAAGTAAGAGATGAGTGCTGGTGAAGTTTTCTACGGATATTGGAAGCTAATAAATTCTGAAATATTGGATTTATTAATTTAAGGGTTCTTTAGACTTCATTAAATTTACACTATCACTCTCTTTCACTTTCTGTCTGGCTCAGACGAAGAGTTAATTAACATTTCAATACACCTTAATTTTTCCAAAATTTTACTTATTAAGAATATGAAGGACTACCAGTCCATTATAACTCGTATTATATTACGATGTGCTTCGAATCTTATATATTTGAACATCATTTATGAAAACCATTTTTCTTTTCCACATCTACGTACTGTTTTCTGGAGAATTCGATTCTGTAATGTATTTGGGGTTGTTTAGAAAAGTGATGATAAACACTTACAAAAAGTTCTAAGTTTTGGAAGCCCTAAACTGAGTATATCGCTCCCTGCCATGGATCCTTCCGCATAGCATAAATATTATATTCAACAAAATCATAGTTTTATGATATCTGAATCTCAATCTCATCATCCCCACAAAACACCACTATAGATCATATTTTGATTCTATTTAACAGAGCCCCTAATCTGAATTGCCATAATTTTATTTTAACATACTAATAATATTTGTGTCTCAATTGCTAAATTCAGTCAACATGTGTATATATCTTATTTGTCTCATCCATACAACATACCACGTCCTTCAAAACATTTTTATTTTATCATATATATAGTAATATGTGTCCATTAAGGGTCTGTTAATGTCTACGTGATGAAATTATCTCCGTTAACTTAAAAATGTATCTGTACTACGCGTAAGCAATGTTCTCTTAATATTTAACTGACATTAATCTTTTATTCTACCATACAGTAAAACTTCTCTAAAGATTTCTAACGATGGTGGATTACACTTAAAAGTTATTCGCTTCCACAGTGCTTGCTTAAAAGAAAGAAACAACGACGTTTCGGAAAATGACTCTGTTTTCTATCTTCAGGCGAGAGGTACCTATTCATCACTGGAAAAGATATGTCATCCACTGTCTCAACATATCCACCTGGGTACAGGTTGTCAGCAGGTGACAGTAACAATGCCTGTGTTTCATGTTGGAGTTCTGTAACAGATTATTTTACAGTGACAGCCAATGTAGCTGAGTTAAATACCTTCTATGTTGACTAGTCCTGCAGTGTAACACATTGCTACCTCGTCACTAATTTAGGTTTAAACTACCCACTTTTTGTGCTGTAATGACTGAGACAGGTAAAGCGAAAACAAATGAACAAAGTGTGCTCTGATAATCTAAATTGATTTTAAACATACTTTTATTCTTGATCCAAGTGCATGACTATTTGAAACCGTCTATTCTGTATCTAAGGGCTACCAGTATGCTTTGACATTTCTATTGAGTAAATATAGATTACATTATTTGAACTAAAATATTACAGTTTTTCAGAATAAAATATGTGGCCTTGTTATTCACTGTGGACAGTTCTGTGAACCAATATAAATATTCAAATGTGTATAAATATAACCTGAAAAGGATTTATATTGCCCACAGCTACAAAAACTTCAAACGGTATCAGTTATTTTGTTGTCTGTCCCGCTGACCGATTTTGTTACGTGTTTAACACGTTTCATAACACTACAGTTCGCAGTGAGATACATTGCAGGTCTTTGAATGCTGTACAAAATCTGCCAGGTACTCGTTTGACATTTTCGTTAAGTTATAAAGTTACAAATCCAGGGTGGTTTATGAAGCCCAAAATAATTAACCAAATATATAACCTAAATTGAGGATAAATCAAAATCATTGCTTAAGATTGTAGTATAACATCACTGTTTTACCCACACTGGAAAATTGATACGTCAGCTTGTTGGTGGAGCTCGGTTGAAAAGTGGGTACACTAAGGGGCGATATTTTTGTTTCCCTATGGCACGCTAATCTGTGTAGGAGAAGGTCGCATGGGTTAGCAACCGAATATTAATAAAAATTTGGGAACAAAATAAAATCTAGACGTTGAATTTATGTAATGGTATTCATTATACGAAGATCTCAAAAATGACGTTGGCTGTCCGCTGGGTTGTAACGCAATGTAGTCTGGTAGACGTATACCAGGTACCTTAGTACTTACCGCCGTAAGACCCTCAAATCCTACTAAGATCTCAGTACTTATTACAATGCATAGAACATCCACAAAAAATGATCTGTTACACAATACTCCACATAAAATTTAAAACATTTACTTCCCATGGAAACATAACCTAGAGCCGTAATAAATATAAAATATTTTGAGTGACCCACGAGAAATATCATAACCTTATTAGAGTAAGACAGAAGTCATACTAACTTCCAACTATATGACTGCATTTATTCTGGGACCAAATGTTAATTATGAAGGTTGCAGTCTGCTGGGATATTGCACTATGTTGCCTGATATATTAATAAGCTCTTTAGAAGACCTTAATGCCGCCATCATCAGGGTAACAAATCTTCGGTCACTATCTACCTTACTACACGGTGCAACATCCCAGAAGACAGCCACCTTTATACTTGCCGTAAAAACATGAATTCTCACAAACATTATGTAGTCTTATTGTTCATAGCAAACTCCTTACTAGTAAACTAAACCCAACATATGGACGTTCCTTATTTCCAGACTTAAGGTGATTAATAATGTAAAATTGTTATTTTCAGCTACAGAAATATCATCACTCTTCAATAAGCACATCTGATAAGTACCTCAGCAACAATGAGGCACTTGGTTTAATTCGTTCATATATTAAAGACATAACAATTCACCTCTCTTCCAAAACTTAAACTTATGCATATTGGTATTCTTCATTGAGCTTTCGGGTCATGTATTCAATATCTTCACACTCTTGGGCCACGAACACTTAAGGTGTATATGGTGTCATGTATCGAATGCATTTACGAAAATATTGGTTTAGCTCCATTTAACTTAGGTGTCAAACGAAACATATGCACCTCAAAGGTTGAGGGAAAATCCTGTAATCCTCCTCGGCTAAGCTTTTTTTATTCAAAATTTATCTGACTTGAATTCCGACGGAGACCGTGTATCCTCCCTGATGACATCACCGACTTCGTCATTCGTCGGTTCATATGAATTCCGAAAAGTACCTAAAATATGAATCCATGTTTTTCTCCCAGTCCCCTAACAATCGATTTAACACTCAATAACTTTTAACTTCCTATTCGGCTAAAGTTTACATGATAATATGACAGATTCTAAGGACCTAAAATATTTTGGCTGTATAGGACCACTCTTGCCTTTCATAACCTAAGATGTCAGGTTTTTGACGTAAATACGTCTATATTTTAGAGTCAGTGTCATTCGGCAAAAAGTGAAACGAAAAAGTGTAACTGCATTGTTATGTTACCTAGGAAACTTCAATTGTTTACTCGGCATTATTGTTACCTACGAAACGTTACCTGTTTACACGGCATTATTGTTACCTACGAAACGTCGTCTGTTTACTCGGCATTATTGTTACCTAGGAAACATTTCATTACATTACCTTACATTACATTACTTTACATTACATTCAGCTACCACAGACCCATCTTAAGCGTAACTAATTCAAATTAAATAAGCAATGTCTTAATCAAAATTATCTCAATTGTGAAGGATGTATAAAGGAAATATTTAGAATAAAGTCAATATATAAACTTCCTTTCCGTATAGACGTATTTATGTCAAATTCTCAGGAACCTTGGTTCCACTGACAACTTTTTGTGTTCTTCACGATCTACCGTGAGTGAATATCTTAATACACCTGTCCATATCTGTCCTTTTGTCACGTTTTCCTGCGGGAGCAGGCAACCTGCATAACCAGGGTTCATTGTTGCGGAGTAATGGAAGTAATTCACTCCTGGACCATATTTTTGCTTAACAACGACCTCGGATCACATGATAATGAACGAATGACCAAAGGCGCAGAACTTACTTAGGATCGCATTGGTTCACCAACGACCTATGTGATGAGTCTTAAACCCCTGTGGAATGTCAGTATACTCCAGAGAGAACAGCTCCCCATTCTTATTTTAGATTTTTATGCCAATTTCATAAAAGTAGATCAGTTTTCCGTGACGAAATATATGTGATTTATATCGAAAGAAATAACTGGAATAAGACGTATAATTACCATATGATAGACTACAGCATATTTGTATTATTGTTTGCTCACATCGCAATCCATTTACGAAATGCCCTCGTCATCTTTTAATTATCGTCAGGGTGTGGTCAATATCATTGAAGTTACCGTTTTTTTTCGTTAGTGACATGTCGAAGTCAAGTCTGTGACTGATGGATTCTGGGCTGGTGGAAATAAACCACTCCCAGGCAAGTGCGTGTACAATAGTCAGCACACATTTTGCTACTGCACCTACAAATCAATATTGTGACACTCTTGCCTCCCATCTGACCTTTTCGTGGGCAAGTACTGGAGAGAAGACTAAAACAGGCTACAATGAAATTGCACAGCGTATCACTAACAGAACCCTTAAAAGAACTTCATACAACGAATAATGTTTAATATTTATTCCGTAACCAATTGCAAAAATAAAGTTTTGTCTAATTTAAAAATTCATAACCTGCTTTTTATTATCTAATTCAATACTATCCACCCATCGACATATAGGATTTCCATTTTTTCCCCTCTGATGTTCTACTAAAACTTTGTATCCACTATATTTTTCCACGAAGTATGCTATTTATCTTGTAGAACACGATCTTCCTGATTAAAAACACGCATGTATAAACAGTGAAGCTCTTCGGTGTGAAATTTTCTTTCTTTGTAATAACATATTATTCTCAAAAACATTCAGTCCGAATATTTCAGTCACAATAAGAGACCAAGTTCTATACTAATGCATAATAACAGGTAAAACAACAAATGGGCATAGTCTATACTTATATTATCAAAAGAAAAAGTTGAACAGCAGTTTTTAAACAGTATATTATCATGCATTTATTATCCTACACGTTACAGGAACACATTTCACGTCATTATATTTACTTGCGATATGAAAATAAAACAACTCACTTGTAACAAATGTAGTACATGCATTACAATCACTTCTCATTACCTTAAACCATTTTAATGATTCGAGGAAGTAAATAGTACATATACAGGTTTGTATCTTAATATTGTTATTGACATCTATTAGTACATAAATTGATAACGTATTAATAAACACATTCACTTACTATTTTACACCGAGTTGCCAAGCATAGTAAGTTGTACAGGATATTTCTTTTTGCCTCAGATGTAATTCATCTGACTCGCTTTCAAGAGGTAGCCGGCTAAAATCTTGGTCTAAAGCCATATCTTCAAACACAGATATTATCTTTCATCAACTTGTCCCGATGAACAATATAGCCTATAAAATATCTACGCAAAACAAATGTTTTCTAATACAATACCTCTTATTCGGCGTTGAAGCGTGTCTAAGCACAATACTTCACTAAATTTCGTTTCATTAACCCGCTCTGATGAAAAAGGGGGTTCCAGTTTTGTTATATAAATTAATCAAAGTATGTTGATCCAACATTTCTCGGTAGCCATTGAATATCAATGTGAATTTTAGGATCTGATCCTTGGAATCAACAAATACTGGAATGAGATGGGCGTGTTAATCATAAAACGCCGTGCCATGCATAACATCTGTACCTCAGGCAGGAAAGCTGTCGAACACATCACACGGCGTAAATTGAATCTGAGATCTCAGGGGCTGATTGGAAATATGCTGGCAGAGTATTTCATAAACAGCTCTGGGTTCTGGGGTTGTTAAGGTCTGTACTACCGGTTAACAGAGTATTATGTGGGAGGTCCTAATGCTATGTAGACCTACTCTTAATTGATTTGTTCTGAACAATGTCTTAAATCTTAGCAACGTGCTATAGTTCCTTCGCAGGTGATGAAATAGGTAGATTGGAGAGGTTTGTAAAAGAATGAATAATTTTAGAAGAAAATGTTTGGATGCATGGTGAAATGAAGACGCAAGCGTCTGTACAAGAAACGGAATTTTATGTCATAAATGTAACATGTTTTCAAATAGAAATTACTATTTTTCATTCCAAGTTCTGTATTCGAAAAAAATGCATAGATTTTATACCAGCGCCATTTTTTCTCTCACAGTACCTTCACGTATTCCTGTGCATTCTACTTTCAAATATTTGCAAGATGTTTTCTTTTCTCACATTAACATATCACATTACAATCCCATACAAAACAATTAACAATATTACGGCTTATATATATGTTTGTATGTTTAAGTGTGTATTTGTGTACTGATTTTTAGTGCTTTTTTAAGCAGACTGGTTGATACTTTTGCCATAATAATACTAATAATAATAATTTATTTCTATTTTCTATTTTAGTATGCTGCATCAATACCCAAATATAATTTATAGATATAGCTCAACACAGATAATATAAATAATAAATATAACAAAAGAAGCAAGAATAACATTATACTAAAATTTTATTACACAAGGAAAATTTATGTACGAAAGGCTACTAAAACAAATATTTATAACAATAATATTACTGTTGAAAGACTGCACGCCCATTCTGATTTTAACTAATGTAAGTCTAAAATATTTTTAAAATTTAATATTACAAGTAGTGTTTGAACGTGCCTTGCTACGTCATTCAAGTAGTCCTACCAAATGTATGAGTTTTTAAGAAACGTGATGTATCTGACGCGGCCGGATACGTCAAGGACTTTAGAGCCACAAATTAATTAATTATTTCAGGTAAGTCCTTCATTCCTTATCGTGACTGTATTATATTAAAACACTTCTGCTTAAAAACTGAATATTCAACGCATGTACTAATTTTAAGAATATTGTTAACTAATTTTGTAGTCTTTGCAAAATAAAGACGTTCCTGAAGAAATCAGACTCGGTGTGGAGAGTGCTGAGAGTTTCTTTGTATATGTGAACGTAGAAACTGATACGGCATCGCTTAAATATTTGTCAACTAACATGCAGTTTTTTATTCAAACAAGCTAGAAATATTCACTGAATTTATAGATTAAAGTAATAACTTTATTCTTGCCATTTAGAGTACAGACAATTATTTTCTTGTTGCTCATGTTTTAGTCGTTTTAGTCGTTTTAGTGATGTAAGCTTCTGAATAGAAATGACTGAACACAAAATGTTAAATAATTACTTTCTATCTCTCGCCCAGAAACTGGCATGTGATGGACGCATGAAATTCAGTATTTCGTAAGAGAGAACGAATGGAGGCTACTGGAAAACCGCTTGGCCTGTCAAAGTTGATGCAAATACACCTCTTCTGTGTCAAACATAAATAATTTATTGCGGAATTATCTTTTAAAATCGCACTGAATGTGCAACTTGTACAAAATTTATTTTTAAGTAAATTAAATACTAAAATTTATCCACGACAAGTGAAGCTACATTCCTGCCGTAAGCACCAACATGAGATCCAGAATCCGGCCAAACGCAGAATCCGCCATAAACCACCACAGTCACCGTTTGCATTTCTTATAACCAGAGTTCATACCGTCGGACAGTAATTCCAATTTCTTTCGCACTGGACGAACGGCGCACTCAAACAGTCGAGCGTCACAAACATTCGCTTTTGTGTTAGGAGTACAGTCCACAGATCAGGAGAAAATGCCTGCTAGTAGTTCGATATACGCGCATGCGCAAGATTACGCGGTGAGTGACGACCGATTCTAAAAGCATTCGTTCCACAGCCACTGAACGAACAACAGACGACAGGCTTTCATGTGTTCAAATGGGTACAGCTTTAAGATTACCTCACAGTGGCACAGTGATTTAATCTAGAATATTATCGCAACACCCGCAGAACACATTAGAGGTGAACTCACTACTCTTAACTGTTTGATGTTTTTAGTCTGTGTAGTAGCGTAAAATTCTGACGTATCACACTTCCCACTAATGGCAGCCCTCTAGTCCAGCTGATAAGTAACATTCCCCCCGCACCGACCAGAAACGACTTCCCTTAGCAGGGTTTTTCTCGTGATCTGTGGACAGTAGATAATAGAAGAGTGAATATATTTTATTAACAAAATAACATAATAATTGTATTCATCACACATCTTTATTGAACCAGTTACGCCAGTGAGTTTTGGTAAAGCGACAACCATTATATTAGTGTTTGGCCTGTTATGATATAAACTTTATTTCATTACTTGACAAACGCTGTAATATGAATGTGGTGGATTACAAATAGCCTAGTTTATAAATTATACTGGCATAGACGGAAAGTGCATTCATGGTTAAACTGTTAAATCTTAATTACCCAACGTTACAAGAATGGGATATAGTGGATTTTAAAAGCCGTTGGCTCGGAATGGAATTATTATTCATATGGTAATTGTGCTACTGTGAGATTACTCTTTACTGACACCTTGAGACAACGATAACTCACAGCAGTCTATATTTTGTTTCTTGGATGATGAAATTGTATACGACTCTTGCAGCGAGACATGTGATAACCTCCCCCCTATAAATAGGTCTTATTACTTTATTCAACCATAGACTTAACACGTCATGAACAATATTCTCTGCACTTACAAATGCAAAGTACGTAATATTCTTACTGAGTTCTCTTAATAAGTGCTGACTGTATACTGTAACGTCTTCCGAAATAATTTCGTATGTTTTCGCGAATAAAATGACGTGAAAGCTAAATCATAAAAAGATTAACACAAGTCTTTCTGAGAAATTTTTCATAGCTGCATAAACAATTAAAGCTTCATGAATCAGGCCGTACTGATACTAATTCAATTTACAATTATTTTGATTCCATGTCATTAAATTATTCTAACTTTGACTACAGAATACTGAAATTAGTTTCCGTCGTGCTTTTTGTCTCAGTTCTGTAGATTGACATTCATATCTAGTGCTATACACCATCCCTTCTAACTTCTACAGCCATTAATCATTAATGTAAACTATTTGTTTCTCCTGTAATAAGTTGTAAGTTGATACTTCAACATTGCTCCAGAATGTATTCTCTGATAGTGTGTTAAACCCAGTATACCTGGGTTTACCAAATGGTCTCTTCCTTCCAGGTTTTATTTACAAAACTGAGAATGCATTTCTGCATAATGAGGAGTTTCATAATTTGCCCTTTTCCCCAAATATTATTGCAATGATCAAATCCAGGAATGTGAGATGGGCGGGGTATGTAGAGTGCAAGGGGAGACAAATGCGTAAACATTTGACTGGAAAACCTAGTAGTAAGAGACAATTCAAGAGGACCTAGGTTTAGAAATAATAAGGATAACATTTGTATAGATAATAGCCAAGGTCCAGTGGCGAGCTCATGTGAAAACCGTAATGAACCTTCGAGTTACAAAAACCTTTGTGCATTTCGTGACTAACAAAACTGTTTTATTTATTTATTTATTTATTTTGGAGAAAAAATGGTCCGTAGATACAGCAAAACACGTCTGTTTAAATGACACGAGTATGAATATAAAATTTAACAGTTTAGAGTGACCATACATCACATGCTGATATTTTCTTTAGTGCTGGCTTCCTCTTCCTCCTACCCTACAACTTCTAAATCCATGTCAAGACGTTTAAGCCTACAAGACTCTGTATCGAATATTTCTTAGCCCATTATAGGCCTATTGGAAACGGTAAAGCCACATCCAAAATTCTGTCAAGTAGGCATATTAGAGCAATAAAATAATAACATTATATTATAGAGCAGCTGATGGTTAATTTAAAGTATGATTTTTTAATATTATACGATAGATTATATACTACGGTGCTCTAGCGGTTAGAAGGCTGGCCTTGTAATCCTGGAATCTCGGGTTCGATTCCCGGCGGTCCCCGAATTTATAACTTGTGTTGGGCAAGGCCGTGGTCTAGGCAACACGGAGTTTTCCTCCAGGGGCTTCCCCGGCTTCTCCGTGGCATCCCAACAATTACTCCATTCACACACAGAAGAAGGCAATGGCAAACCACTTCTGGATCATCTGCCAAGAACGTATATGAACAGGTCCCAATCCGAGAAAAGGATGGAAGGATCCTGTTCATATGGACCTGTCGGCAGACAGAACACTACAAATAAAAACGATAGATTATACTGGATAAATTATTAAGCGAATCAAATATTAAGTGTAATCGAGAGTCATGTGGAAAAGAACTATGATATGACGAAAATCTTAGTCGAATGTTTCGAAAAGCACCTCTCCATTTTGTGAATATCCAATGCAGTCATTTAGAAAAACCTTCTTAAACACTTCCACTTCAATAAACTTTTAATGTATACGATACACAAAAGTCCGAAGAGAATATGAATCTCCATGCAATTTATATTGCTTACAAATTTGTTAAATAACAAGAATATCTACTTTTCAGATCTCTTGATTTATGTCTGTTGCAAGGTTTGGGGAAATTTGTGCGGGGAAAGTACATAAGATAATAATTAGTATCAAAAATTGCCTATTTTGAAACATTAAACTAAAGGTAAATAACTCCCGTTTTTATCAGAAAAACATGAGAAAGATATTTGAACGAAACGTATTGACCAGGAACGTAAGTATTAAATTGAAACTTTGTTCGTTCCTAGATGTTTTCGTTTCCTAACTCAGGCTCTGTCTATTACATTAGAAACATACGCTTCCAGTTTTATAGTTAGGTAATATCAAAGAACAAAGACAATGAAAGCAGCTCGAAACCAACGCCTAATAATACAAAGTCTTGGATGCGTGAATTTTCGAACATGGCATAAGCTTATATCGTTATGGAGTTGAGGTGTGTGTAGGAAGAACAGAAAGGGTATTCAAAGCGAGCAAAATACTACCTTATTACAAGCATTTCGGAAAAAGAGGCACTCATTTCCCTTCGTGGAACAGATAATAAAACGAGCTAGACGTAATTGCAACAGCTTTAATTCCCTCCTTTCTTTCTTTATTTATTCCAGCAATCAAGGTGGCCAACATTCCGGACCTAACTAAAGAAAATGCAATTTCTTGCTTGTGTAGTTACGACATACAGTGGCACAAACAATATCTGCGATGCCAGATATGTAGAACAGCTCTTATGCCCAATGCAGCGCAAGGATTTCAATTCCATAAGTCCATTTATTTTACTTCCGAAACAATACAAATTAACGTTTATTGTGCTTGAACTATTTATTTACTTTATACAAATTTTGTATTCCAAGATCAAAGTTGTTCTTTGCTAATATTCACACAATAGGAAATGAAACATTTAGGATAATCACGTACATTTTTAAATAACTTCAAATGGTAATATATTTTCCACCTTCCATATTTTATGATATTCTGAATTTGCAAATAACATTTCAATTTATTTTATAATCATTAACCAATATTTACGTATTTTGAAAGGCGTCCAAACTTTTAAGATTACATATTTCGTCTTCTAATTAAAGACACTCCGATTTTTGGTAAATCCAACGCCAAATACACCAAACGTCAACAATAATCACCCCAAGTCATATTAATCGATAACACTGATACAAACTTCCACTTCTAACTTCCAGTTCAATATTCTTATCAAAACTCATCAGCCTTTCGTGTGACTGCATTCAATAAACTTCGTATTTACTTCTTATTTCTTCATGGGTACTACGTGTGCAGTCCAACCACGGAGTCACTTGGACAATAAAGACGAGCTGTTATTCATTCTGCTCCATTTCTCACCTACTTAACGTTGCTAACTACCTTCATTGTGCATAGACCTTCTTGAAAGGCTAATAGTTACCAAGCTTCTCAATAAACTTGCCTTTTATGAAACTATAAGTTTCCAGTCATCGCGGTGGTCGGACGCTCCAACGCCTAAAATTATAAAATCAAAAGACTAACTTAAATTTAAAGGATTAATTGCTACGAGTAATTGATGTTCAAATCAAGAAGCTATCAAGTATATGTTCCATCACACTTTCACGGGAAAACAATACAAATGAATGGAATAAGGGACATTCCTTACGTCTCTCTTAACACCAGAAGAGATGCATCTCTTGAAAAGTTACATTTCATCTTAAACATTAAGAACAACCTTCTCGCATGAATTTGACTGATACCAAAACTGTAGTAATTATTTCTTAATGTAAAACAAAAGTATTTATTTACGGTGTCTGAGACAAACTTTTCCTATGAGATGATCTTATGAGATCTCTACCAACTAAATTGTCCGTAATTGAAATATTTATCGATCGAAATCCATAGGGTGAATTAATTTCTTCGGGTGCATTACAATCATGGCTTACATGTCAATAATTTGACTGCAAGACTTACGTACAGCTCTGACATACAAAATTTCGGTTATCAAATGTTTGTATACATTTTGAATAACGTGAAATATAAAGTAACAAAGAAGGGAAGAAATGGAGATGCGTTTAAAAATTACTCAGATATAAAAGACAAACATACTAATCTATAAGAAACTATCAATTGCGTTTGCATGCGGGTTAATTTTCTTTATGTGCGTATTATTTAACGTCTCATTCAATAGCCAAGTCAGATAAGAGGATGATTAATTAGTAGTGAATTGAATAGAATGTGGAAGGCGAGAGTTCATATTTCAAAACTGAAAACAGAGCAATGCGGTAATAAACCTTGTATGCAGCATATACCAGAACAAACCACGATCAGAGATTCAATGGTCAATTTACTGATATTTTCATGATAACTCTCAATTTACTGTAAATAAGTCACAACTGAATACTTTCTGATTGCCATTCATGATAATTTCCCCATTTAGCGTAATCCAAACATCAGCCTAATTCAAAACTGGCACTCAGTCCATGCATAATGAGAATGTGTGTCTATGAAAACGATATTCAGAGTAAAATCATAAAATTTCAGGAATTCGATTACTTCATATGGCCTTCAGTCCAGTAATGAAGAATATTATTTCACTAAAAAGTACTAAAATAACGCGGTTATGACGAGTTGCACTTTCAGCTCGTTAATTTATTGTTACAGAATGAAACAACGCCGTTTGCAATGCATACGTTATTCAGTATCGAATGAAATCGTAAGATGGTGAGTGGAGAATTCGTCAGAGTTAGGAAGGAGGCAATTATATGTTTGAACAAACTTTCCAAAATTCGCCGAAATGCGTGTCAAATAAGCCGGCAGCTTAACTTTCGTGCCTACACTTCAACATAAGTGCCTTTAAGCCGCTATATATATATATATATATATATATATATATATATATAAATTCATTCATGTAGAGCATATAAATTATTGCAAAGAATTTAAATGTGGGACTGACATTTCTATAGCAACGCGCGCGGGTCCTCAATAAGCTTTGGAAAAAAAATCAATAATTTGCATTAAACTAACGTGCATTTGATTGAATCAGTCTTATATCTCTTGAGCTTGAAAAACAATAGCACTTAAATCAACTATATATCTGCTGCTCCAGAATTCGATAATACTGAATCAGCTTCTTCTAAACTGAGATATGTTTCAACGTCACTCAGACAAAACCCCGTATTTCTACCACCGCGATACGGGATCAGACTTGAACAACAGACTTCAACTGTAACACATCTGACTTCTAATGGTAAAATTATGTTCTTTGGAACAACAATGTCTGTACTAATGGGCTCCTTATATCTCTCCTTATATTCCTTCATACATTTCACCAGCTACACAGACCTTCCTTCAACCTCCATATAAGCCCAATGGCGATGATACTTAATTCACACCCACACATTTCACAATTGTAGCTTCGACACTAAACATCAGACTAAAATATACACATAGCTAACGTCTCCATAGAATCTCTTAACGTTAGAACTTTTATCGCACGAATGGTTGGTTGTAGGGGGAATATAAGGTGTCTCAGCACTAAGCATACATAATATAGTCTCTTTGGTTTCAAGTCATTAGTTGTATAACGACGCTGCAGTAACTACTAATTATGTGTCTCCAAATAAGAGCTAGAAAACTGGGCTTGGATATATAAACAAAAAGAGTTCTCGTTGCATTTTAAAGCAAGTCAAACTGAATGAAAAATCCAAAGTCATAAATCTCTTGAAAATGTAAAATTTGTCTAAATTCTTTCAGTAGCTAATTATTAATTTATTTAATAACACTAATACACGTAGCTTGTATAACGTAGAATGGTATAGGGGTTTGTGACAGATAAACGGAAAATTATGAGGAATGGTGTAGTAGTAATTTGAAATACTGTCCCAGAACTTTCTTAGCGATTCTACAATACTTCTAAAAAAAATTAACCCTATTACAATTAATATCACAAATTATGAGTGTAAAATGTTGATAAATTATTAAGGACGCTCACAATTTTTACCATTTTACGTAGTAGATGTATAAACAAAACTAAGTACAGTCCACGTAATCTTGAGACTTGGGGGTTGAGGAAGTGGGGTGAAGGAGGCAGGAGGAAAGATAGCGCCTGCCTTTAACGCTTCGTACTTCCTGCATTCCTTGCAAGTCTCAAGATTACAGTCGTGGACTGTACGCCAGTAGATCCATAGCCACACCAAAGTCGGTGTTGTACTTTCTCCAGTAGTCAAATACTTCCTGCGGCCCAACTCGATAAAGAATGATGCAGGCTTGTCGTCCTGTCCTTACATTTACTAATTATATTTGTGATAGACTTAGTCGATAAACTGAAGATATAAACTGTCAAATACTCAATAAATTAATATAATTCTTAAACTCTAGAATAAACCCGACTGTGACCTTTCAGGTTGTGATGCCGTGTGGATTCATAGTTAATTACTGAAGTTTCACATGTGCGTCCATCTTTAGGATGGAGAAAGGCAAAACCCTGAAAATGGAGACAATATGTTCTCCAGAAAGTTGGTAAGCCTTTACAAATATACGAATACTTATGCGGTATCCGAAAACCACATCAAGAAGTAGCTTTCCTTTGCACAGCCGTGTGCTAATGTCGTTAGTCTGAAATATAAAATATATTCGGGGTTGACGTGATGTAATTTATTCTCCCAAAGGGCAGTTTACAGATGTTAATGCACTCATCCTAACAAGTCTACTATTAATAGTGATTGTAAATAGTGAAATTCCACACATGACTCAGTACTTACGGTCATGAAGAAATATCGCGAAGTGTTTCCATGATGTCATTTGCAATTAACTTTTCTAACACTTGAATACTCTCCGGCAGTGAAAGCCTACTTAATCACAGTAGTGTTACTCGCGCCTCGCAAGTTCGCACAATCAACATGTTAGTATTATTTCTGACAGGGAGTTAAAATATTCCAAAATATGGAGTTCTCCAATGTCATCTTTATAGGCAGTTTCACGAAAATTTATCAATTTGTGTCAATATCCGAAATTAAATTGTCTCTAAAAGACGGACAAACAAGTGTAATTTAATGACGTTGTAAGTAGCTCAGAATATATTGAAATATGACATCCTTCTGAGATATTTCGCCGTATAGTGTCGAAGATTTTGACCGACGTTTCAGAGATGCGTGATACCCCCATCATTACCTTCATACACTCCGCCATGACGACATAAAAATTACACAGAATGCGTAGGTTCGAATGATAAGATGATAAATGAATAAAGCATTGGAAAAGATATGGAAGGGAGATGTTGAGATCTCATGCCCTGACCTACCGAGTACAAAGCAGAAGTGTTGATCATTCAATTGCGTCATTTGTTGATGTTCAGGCTGGTTACATGTGGTTCGCTTATAGACTTCCGAATAAAAAACCCTTTTATTCCAAACAGTAATAAGAGAGTGTTTGTTCTGATACACCCGGTATATTTAGGGAAGTAAGGACTGAATAGAAGGGTGGTGGGAAATTCAGTAACAGTTGCTGTCTTTTAATACGAGCTGTTTGGCAAGCATGCATGATAACTTCAATTGCACTAGATAAACCTTGCAACCATGACAATGGTTGTTCTGTGTAATGACTTTGGCAGAATCCATTGTTCTGCTGGTAGCAAGAAAGTAGCCAGAGAGCAGCTTCTCTATCGTATCTCTCAGCGGCCAGCAAGCTCGGATTATTTGCACGCATTATTATCACGTGACTTAATCCCGGGCGAATACACATAATTTTTTTAAACAAAACAAAATAATACTGGAACTAGGTCTAGTACATTTGCACCCAGAGAATGTACGTGTCATATGCTGTGGGTGCAATTTCTAAATGGAGATGAGTTGGGGGTGAACACTGCTGGTTTGTAGTGGGATTTGGATTGGGCTTGAAACAAGTAACATTATGTGCTCATATCTTCGGTTTGTGGTTGTTATTCAACTATAGACAAACAGTAATCTGCAACAACAAAGATAACATTGAACAAATATGAAATGAATAGGCAAGATTTGTGAGCTTGTTTTGACAGACCTAGTCCACTCTCCAGCTAGGTTTATGTAACTCGTTTGACGAAGCTGTAGAAACGACAGAGTGAAAATGCAAGGCATTTCAGTTGTGAACTAAAATTAATCCGCGTCATTATAATGGCTTTTAAATTTATTGTTAAAGTGACAGCGGGCCATGGATTATGAGGCGTGTTAAAAGTAATCAGAGAATAGAGCAAAAATAACAGTATTATACACATGAGCGTGATGGAATATTCATGTAAACAGTTTAATTTTGTTTTATTTTACAGGAATTTGCTACAGTCACTTTGTTATAAATCGTTACGACGTTCCAATCTTCTGTGTAAAACTACGTTGATTCAACACGATTTTCGTGTCTGTTTGTTTATTAAATAAAGTATAACTGAACAAGTTAAATAATAATTTTAACTTGAAAAGCAGCCTGCTGTTAAATAAATGTCCATTTCGCGTTAAAAATTGTGAAGTGGCAAATCATACTCACCATTGACTAATTTTCGGAATAAAGATTTGAACATTTTCTCTTCAGTGTCTCTCGATGAAGAACATTTTTTATTTAACATTTTTTTATAACGCTTCGATGTATAATTTTTGTACACCCTTGTACCTAAAATAATTTACTGAAAATATAAACGTTTCTCAAGATTTCCTTTCCTACAGGAACAATTCTTGCATTTACCATTTCTTCTGAGAAGCGCGACTGTTAATATTTGAACACCGGTATGTTAATTTTCGAAACAGAAGTATTAGTTTTCTAGAGAGTTTCCATCCAAGCGGGAAATTTTGTATAGTTGCCAATATCTCTATTCGTGGCTTAGGAGTGTGACGGGCAGACGGACGGATTTCGGCTATTATGAACATTTTCTCTTCATTTGAGGGACTCAGAATGTATAATCTTTTCTTTACCACAGAAACTGTGTTGGAGTCTACACTTCTATCCCTTTCGATTTGTCCGTCAAAAGGGCTGCTCATAACGCGCAAAGAGTATCAGAGATACTTGGAAACGAGTAACGAAACACTGAAGTAACAGGTTACACGCACTTCAAATTTTACGTCATCCGCAACATAAACCCAACAGGGAAATAATTGAAGCGATGTGTGGTACTGGGCACAAATTAATGCTGATTTAATAATGCTCCCCTACATCCGTTCCCGTACCATCCCTTGACAATAATGTGGTTGGAAATATATACTGAGCACCAGTGGAACTTAACAAATTGTTAGTGGCATCGACATCAGTGAGTGGTAGTATACACATGATTGTTTGATTGATTGATTGATTGATTGATTGACCAGTTGTGGAATATACCCTTACGGTCAGATCTCTCATACAGGGTCGCGATGTGACAGTAAATGGATGTTCTTAGACACAGCGGGAGCAGTTTTGTGTTTATATCAGATCAATACATGAACTAACATATATTAAGCATGGCCACAGAGACTGGGTTACACCTCACAGTTACGCCAATATCACTGTGACACCAACAACACCCGCTGTCCTTTTGTCAAGCTCCACAACCAGGGTTTCTTCCGCACTTACTTATTTTATAATGTGCCCGGAAGGATAATATTAAAAATATCAAGAAATATTGTAAATGTGTGGAAGAATTCATCTGGCTTAGGATAGAGACCACCAGCGTCCTCTTATGAACATGGTAATGAGCCCTTGGGTTCCATGAAACCCTAGAATTTTTTTACTTTCTTAACGGCTAACTAACTAACTAGATAGCTTAACGAATAGGAAGGTTCATCACCGAATTAACCAAAGCCCTCCACCGGACCCTGTCCTGGGCCAACAAAATCCAGTCTCCTTCAACTCCTATCTCCCATAGATTCCGCCCGACATTATTCTCATATCTATGTCTCCCCAGCGGTCTCTTCCCCTCAGGCTTCCCAACCAATAACTGCTGCACAACTTTTCTTAACGGTTATCAGGGTAAAAGTGAACAAATCATGTGACCGATTGAAACGGATCTCGGTTCCAAAAATATGCCGCTCGCTTTGACCAGCCTTCCTTGTCATTCACAAGACCGTCAACACGTGGCTCATCAGTCTTCTTTCCAGGATCCGCCTCATTAACTGTTCATTCACTTCGTTCAGAGATCGGTCCTAGGTGACTCAAGTTCTGACCTGACGTTGGATGACAGTAGCGATAACTTCTACTGGTTTTAAAGGCTATACGAACTGCAAGGCGCAAACGAGTGAAGACAGCTCAGAACTTGAAGCTTAGCAAAGCTAGAAAATCTATAAGGTGCTCTAAACCTCGCGGCAATAGATGTGAAGTCTTTCCGTGACCAATTTGGTGACGGCTACTACAGTCGAATTTGTTATACTGAAATCCCCGGCAAAGAATCCAGAAACGATGCGTTGTCGCCTATGAAGCAATAGGACTAAACAAAATAAAACCGAGGCCAATTTGCGCTCATCAGAAGGCCAACAGCGCGACTGTAATGCAAGTCAGTTATTGTATAATTACAAAGGCGTTGCTAACAAGGACAGTTCAGATTGTTGTGAAAACTTTGTTGCTGGAAAAACGAACTTTAACACAACCATTAGAAGCAATTATGTGTTTTATTTAATTATCAATATTTTAGCTTAAAATCTATACGCGAACTGAGCACTCGATAGGATAATGCTATTTTATCCCACTACATAAATACTGGCTTTTCTGTGGATCTGTATATTACTTCTCTGTAAGAGAGCCATTTAAATAGGATAACTGAATGTAATTTCAAAGCACGTTATTAGCTTTAATTCAACTGATATGGGTTGAATAGTAAAAATACTATTTTAAAATACCTACGACTATCAACACGCTAATTATGCACAAACGCGTCGTAACATTTAGATGAGACTAAAATTTCTGACCACAAACACCAACTACCAGCTAAGTTACAGTTACAATGTCAGTGATGTTCAGAAAATTGTCCTATTTGCGCATTCGTTTACACTTTTAAAATTTTTAATATTTCAACTTCTCATTAGATCCCTTAGATGTAGTGAAAGGAATGTGGCTATTCCACCCGAACTTAATTCTGTATATGCAAACTTTAAGGTTTACGAAATGAAATGATAAATGGCCATACACCTGTCAGTTACAGACACTGGCTTTATTATGAAACACTTCGCTTACTTCAGATTTTCTTGTCTGGGGTTTCACATCTTGAAGTAATAATCTCATACATCTCAGTGTTGTAATAAAACAAATTAATTACTAGGGCTTCAAATACTTTATATATTTGCCCGTTCACATGAGATGAGTTGATTGTGCGAGTTGGCTAGTAGAAAATAGCAATTTTTATTTAGACCTTTTCATTTTAAATTAATGTTCATATGTTGGCAATGTATTGGCATGCATAGCCTCTTACATCAACTGAAAATTGATCTGAAGAATGTAAACCATCAGACCACAATTTAAGTTTAAGTTCCGTTACTTATTGGTACTTAATGTTTGCATGTACAGAATTAATATCATCCGTGTCCAACTGCTAATAATTTATACCACTAAATGGTTATATGTTAAAAATCAGACTAAAAACTACGACAATAATACTAGGCCTAAATGTTCAAACTGTTTTCGTGTGCGTATAATTAAATTGGTTGGCGCTAAAATAAAGGTACGTTGCATAAATTTTCAGTTACCATGCTTCAATTTTATGAGAAATGAGATGTCACGAGTTTACGTGAGTACTTTGCCTAATGCAGTATAAGACAGAGCACACAATATGTAGATAAATGTATATTATCTAGAGCTATTTAATATATAATTTGGATGTTTATATAAACTACATTTTCAGTGCTTATAGCAATTTATCATGACTTCAAAAATGTTATGGACATACTGTCATGTCCGCCAGTGACCAGTAATTAACAAACTGTAATTGGCAGAAGTGTACGTTTTTGTTATCTGAAACTGTATTGTACAGATTATGGCCCTCGGGACAATTGTAAATTTCCAGACCTGTGTCTCATACCAAAAATATTGACCTAAAACTGATATTGACACTCAGATCATAATTTATATAAACATTAGGTATACATTAAAATTGAATAACGGATGGATTTTTTGTATCAATTAATTGACGATGACGCAATATATATTTTGTTTTCTGCTTCCATATACCGGTAAAAACTATCGCACAACTATGCTTCTTGTGTTTTGAGAGGTCTAAGAAAATTCTGAAGGGTGGTTAGTCTGATTTGGAACTGAGATGTTTGGACCTAACTTTGATAAAATGGGTGGATGTAGAAATAATTCCCTTCGACTTTTGTGTCTCTCCAATATAACTGAAAGCACTCAACCTTAAAACCAAAAGTAACATAATTACGTAGCTGATCATTTCACTTACATTAGTAGAATTAATGTAGGAGCTACGTAATGACGTACATTACATTATGTCCGTAAACAGATAAAACTAATTTCATGGAAACCAATACTGAATATAATGCCCAAAACATTTCCAGCCTTTTATGAAATATAACGTTTTATAACCGTGCTCCCAAACGCAACTACTGAATTTACCAAGAAATAAATAAATTTAATACAAATCCTCACACACTATTTCTTTAAAGTCCATTGCAATATTCTCCTGCCATCTAAGCCTGGGCGTCGTAACTGATCTATTTTTGATAGGTTTTCTTGCTAAAGTTGTGTATGGTGTTCTCATCTCTTACATTCGTGTGACATGCTCCATCGAACTACTTGATATGATAAATAATATTTGGTGAAGGTGTAAACTTCAGCTGCAATTAAATGGACCCGTCCTTAGGTCTGTCTATGCAACGTTAATTGCAAATTGGTGCAGACAGCGAGAAATAAAACTGTTGTTTTTCTAGCAGCTTTAAGGACTCTTTCAGAGTACCATCAGAGTGATTGACATTGATTTTATGTCAAATCCAATACAGTGGTTAACCATTAAAGGAAACCGCAGAACATGGCTTTCAACGTCATACAAATTGAAACTACGCCGAAGAAAGCTTAATACGGAATTTTTAGAAAGGATCAACATTTAATTTCCATGTCTGTTTGAATGGGTTTATTCCGGAAATACATAGTTATTAAAGAGGAAATAAACTTCAGAATAATCTTTAAACGCAGCAACAGGACTACGTAAGAGAAAAAGTTTAGTAATTATAATTTGAGAGACAGCTGTACAGAACAAGAGTTATGGAAGACTAAAAATTAAGTACGGACCATATACTGAATTACCGGTATTCATAATTACTTTTTACATTCAAAAATTTCAGGTAAATTTCCAATTTTGCCCCTACATTAATTATAATATTTTTTTGTACTGTGCGAAACGAAATTTTTTCTCTTGGGGCCTCTCATCACTGGTTTCGACTGAAGGGACATCAAAATAAATTATGTGCTCATCCTTAATGTATAATGAGGATTGAAAGCATTTATTTTATTTCTGGTCACGTAGAACTTACGAAATATAAAACAATAATTTGTTAGATCTAACAGTGTCAGATACATGGTATTATTTTTTGTGAAAGCAGATAATGTGTTTGGGGCTAATGACATTAAGAAAAATCATCAGAGTACTCTTGTTTTATTTCAAGTTCTCTTCTGCTTTAATGACGAATCGATTACTTAAAAGACCTGCCAGTGCAAATAATACACCGTATTGAACCGGCATTATCAATCCAAAACAGAAGTTGTAATTATGGTTTAAGTATGTGAAATGGTTATTATGTGGAATACGGATTATAAGCAGCGATACAGTTTCATGTGTCAGGTTAGAGCAGGGAAAATATAGTCACGTGAACACGGTCAAAGTCCAGGCCCGTTAAATTTTTAGAGTTATCTCACTTCATTGATATGAATACATGGAAGGAAAAAGAGAAAAATGCCACACCCAACTGAGAGTATTAACAGTCTTTTGTGACATTTTAACTTACAGAAAATTACGTTTGTTTTTCTCAACATTATATTTGTGCTGTAACTCAATGTTGTCTTCTAGGTTCGTTCAGTCTTATTTACAGTCGTCATTTGGAGTTTCCGCTCTGAATTTCTTTCAAATGGCAAATTATACCTCAAATTTAGTGCCTTATAATTGCTAGTTTCTTGGATAAGTGTAATGTATTGATCCACTTGATAAACATATTCAATTTTAAATATTTTGTATACACCCTTCTACTTATATTGGATCACCTGGTATATGGAGCCTCAATGAAGAGTATATAAAATAAAACGTTCGCGAAATACAAGGAAAAAGACTCTGAAAAATTAGGATAAAACCACAGGCCATTCATTCAGTTATGGACTGTAATATTACATTCTACTAACAGCTAACAGATTTTTATAAAACCTAATGCAAAGAGCAGATTGAATTATTCAAGGCTTCCTAAAATCTCCCATTTAAACTTTCAGACACCAGTGACATCAAGTGGCAAACGTGTGAACTTATTAAGTGTAAACCTCAGATTTACCAAATTTGGTTTCTAATATGACTATCAAAATCATCTGAATACATGATACGAGCACGTGCATTAATAATAAAAATCAATAAAGTCTAATCACAATGTGAACCTTCAAGATCCATGAAAGGTGAAGAATTTTTAAATAAGCTAGAGACTAACAGCTTCTGATGTGAATTATAATTATTCGAACTACGATGATAAAAGTAAATCAAAAGTAAAGCTGTCCCACTATACGCCATGTAAGCGCTTGGGGGGAGAGAGGTTATAGCTCCTTTTTAATTCTTGACCTCGGCAATAGATGGGGGTAAGTGGTCAGCATCACGCCCCGGCCGGCTTTACCCCCAGGAAAGGACCTGGTACCCAATGGTTAGGAGATTGGGTGGGCCCCAGAACCGGTCTGGACATGATAATACAAATAAAAATAAAAATAGTGAGTACTGAAATAAAGAAATAGTAAAACATATTTAGTAATTCAGTGTAGTTGATTCTAATTATGAATTGAATCGCAGATAAAATATTTGCAGGTTATATTATGTTTCCATAAGAATGAATTAACGAAGTAACGACGCACTAAACAGAATTCGTCAACAACAAACGATATATATACTACGCCGAGATTCATCTGTTTTAGAAGAATAAAAATCTTTTGTATATATACATATATATATATGTGGGTGGGTGTGTGCGAGCGTGTTTACTGCTTAATCTTCTGCATATATATATATATATACCAAAAAAAATTATTCTTCTATAACTGCAGTAAGCACATTTCAGACATTTTGCGGTATCAAGTTCAATTTTAGAGGTGATGTTCCCGCAAGAGTTGTTGTACAGCGTATGCCTATCAATGGATGAAGATGCAATAGTAATGGGCCTTTACGTTCTGCCTGATGGATTGACTTGGTCGTTCAATAACCATTCCAAGTATTCATTTCAATGACTTCTCATCTCAGCGCGCAGTGAATCGAACTGCTGCCTGGTAGTAACGAAGTGACCTCACAGTTAACTTTTCATGAGCTGAAGGTGTTCCTCTCGGCCGCTCTCATTCATGTCGGTGGCTGCGCTAACCTGTCCAAGAGGTGAATTCTTTATGATTTCCCATATTCCCTGGACCATTATATCTGCACCCTAGAGCCAGGCCAGCTCAAGTCCTGTTTTGAATTTCTCTTTTAGTCCATCAGGACGCCTGCACGTTAGCGTGTTTCCATTTCTGCGTGTTGGAAATTTACAAGTCATACAAAACTAAAGTGAAATTACGAAGCATTAAGAGCACTCATTATTTAAATTATATATTTACGGTTCCGAAAGTTAGGTTTTTCAAGGATTTGTACCGTTGTACTTTCATGGACTTGTGACATGAAACTTTGAACCTTGCGGATGACTGCTGATACAGGACTTCGTAGTTTTCTTTACCATTCTGCACGAATGCCGTCATAGCAACTACCAAGAAGTTAGATCGCTTCAAATTATGCTCCTCTCATTTTACCATTTATATCCCATTTGACAATACATAAACACTACTGTGTCATCCCAGAAATCAGTCATCTTCAAATACATTTTAATAACTGTGTTGACACTGTCAACTCATATTCGAGTGGGAACGGATTCTATGGGTTATTTATAACAAAAGAATTACATCTGAAAATAAAGGACACAAAGTCATGGTAAGTAATTAATTTAAGCGCTGGTCTCCGAACCTAATTTATTTTCACATCAGGAATATTATACCTTTTCATTTCATGATTCTATAGACAATTTCTTACAAAATACAATCTTAGATTTTTGAGATACGTAAGCGAAATTATTATCAAATAACCATTTGCAAGTTATCGATGTGAATCAAGAACAAACTTCTGGAATATTAAGACACATTTTCACTTGTCTAACCCAAAGATCTATCTAAATACTGTGCATTACATGACAATAAACTCACTTAATGATGTATAGAAATATATTCCGGATATTCATCTATGGTTCAGTGAATTCGCAGTGAGCGAGTGGTACCTAGTATTAACAGTACATATGACTGTGTTACAATAACGTGTAACCGTACTTAAATCAATATTTACCTAAAAGAGACGTTTGCTTTCCAGAAACGTACCTAAAGACAAACGTGCACAATGTAGTCATAACTATAAAATGGTACACAGAGTGTAATATTGCAGAACTGCTTCTCTGTCTCGTCCCTCCTGCTGTATGATTGTGCCACACACCAGACTGGCGAAATTGCACATCAGTAATGTTACAGATTTCGATTAAGAGAATACACGAATAGACAATTCTCTCTCACCTTCAGCCCCCTCTTCAGCTGGCTTGAAGAATGAATTCTGCTGTTTCATAAAGGGCCAATAAATAATGTATAGTGCCTGTAATTTTGACGGTGATTAGGGAATTATACTATACCCTACATGTATGTACACGTATCCAGGCTTTTATCAGAGATATTCCACCTTCCAAAACAAAAGCTCGGTCCCAGATCCACGTCTTCTGTTCGTTCACATTTTAAAATAGTCGGTCTACAAAACTTCAAACGCTTTCCAAACGCAGCGTTAAAACACTTTGTGAACTGAGCTTCGGCGTGTATT
Organism: Zootermopsis nevadensis; assembly: GCF_977971745.1. Classification (NCBI taxonomy): domain Eukaryota; kingdom Metazoa; phylum Arthropoda; class Insecta; order Blattodea; family Termopsidae; genus Zootermopsis; species Zootermopsis nevadensis. The sequence goes on from NW_028259162.1 coordinate 14,425,212, forward strand.
TTGTACGTCTTTTATGATATTTATTTTCACACCAAGAATTCATTAGGTTCAGTCGTTAATTAAATCAGAGCTTATATAACATCTTTTTAGCTTTAAATAAGGAATTTATTCCTGCCAGTCCTGCGACGTATAACATACATGAAATGCATTACATGTTGGCAATACTGAATTTCAGTTGAATCCGTCTGAAAGACCTGACCTCGGTCACTAGTTCTTTTCACATCCCGGAACACTGTTCTTCTCGGAAAATTAGATGAAGAGCAAAGTACAGAAATACTGCAAAATTTACCGTCGTCAGAACTCTTTTAAAATTATTTAGTGTTATATATTTTCTCGAAAATGTGCCGTTCATTTAAAAACAGATATTCATATATCTGATCAGTCACGAAGTTTTAATTTACTCTGTCTGAATTATTAGACTACTATTTCAGAATATTCCATCCGAAAATTGCTAAAGTTGCTTAATATTTACGACCAACATTTTTAATATTGCATGGATTCATGAATTCCAAGAATAATTTCCATACTGCTTCCCCGTCTCCAAGTTTCTCTGGGCAAAGAGAACATACCGTCTACACAATAAATTATTACTTATATATTACGTATTTTTAAAGCCACTATATTTTACTGTTGTTCCATCGACCATTTATAGACGTTTGCAAATACAAAATACTAGTTCTACTTTTGTACATTTCTCTTGTGGAATACACTGGTAAATCTGACGAGTCACGGGTTAAGTGGGCCCTGAAACTACGGCATGGAGAGGAAGGTCTCCAGATATGGAGGAGATAATATTAAATATATTCAATAAGCAGTCGCGGACAGCCGACGGCAGGTGGTCCTCGGACGGATATAAAGGCGGACTAACAACTCCTCACCGAAAAAGAATTAGCATGTCATTAAATGTTATACAGGACGTCAGACAATACTGTATGAGCGACTATCAGCTTCTAAACAAATATTCTGTTTCATGGAGTTGGAGAACTATATAATAAGAAGCTTCTGAGTAATTTCCCGGTATTTTAGATGCCTGGTAACCTAGCGGAATGGGAATAGTTTATTAAAATTTCACACAAAACCTACTTGCTCGACAAACGTATGTCAGCAAAATACTTGTAGGTTGTATTCGAGAACAAATGAATATCAATCTCGACTGTAGAACCTGCTTTCCTTGTTATTTGATTTTTCTTGTTTCCTCCAGTGCTTGCAAGCGAATTCCTGACATAAACTACAGTCATTTTCCAACCATCTTCACTTCATTTGCCAGACAAAATAAAGGAATAAAAATACTTACGAAAAACATCTGGCTCGTGGACCCCAGTCTATCCATAAATCAATACTCTTCCATCAACGATCTCAACAAAAGCGCAATGAAATATGAGCAATCCCAACAGGACGTAGACACATTCCCCCAGGGATCTGGACTTAGCGCAGTCTTTTGTTGTTTTATAATAACAGAACTTGACGTCCTCTCTCTGAGGGCAACAGGCAAGGCTTTGCTGGACTGCGGGATTCGATTTTCTTTTTTGCTGATGTCCGCTCTTTCTATCTTCAACTATTTGGGCTTTGACTCTCTTCAGGAACCAACAAGTTTCAAGAGTCCACATTTGGACTGTCAGTTTGTTAATTGTTACCACATGACAAAAATGATAAAAAATGTATTTTTCAGTTGTGTAAACTTAGGACATGAATAGTGAAATTAAATAACATTACACGAGTCTGGTGATGGAAATAATGAGGTTAACGAGTATGTTAGCAATTAGTAAACGCTTCCAAGATATACGTGAAATATTTTGGTTGTAGCATCCATCTATATGCCACGGTGGTCTAGCGGTTAGAACGCTGGCCTTGTAATCCTGGGAGACTCGGTTTCGATTCCCGGCGGTGCCCGAATTTATAACTTGTGTTGGGCAAGGCCGTGGTCTAGGCAACACGGAGTTTTTCTCCGGGGGCTTCCCCGGTTTCTCCGTGGCATCCCAACAATTACTCCATTCACACACAGAAGAAGGCAATAGCAAACCACTTCCGGATCATCTGCCAAGAACGTATATGAACAGGTCCCAGTCCGAGAAAAGGATGGAAGGATCCTGTTCATATGGACCTGTCCTCAGAGAGAACACTAAATAATAAAGCATCCATCTATTCCATGATACTTTTCAGGGAGCTTTTATTGAATTTTAACTTCTTTTCATGAAATTTAATTAGCATAAATAAAATATCTGACATCTAGAGATGCATCTTTAATTGTCAGTAAGCTATGTGTATTTAATTACGTCTTTCAATTGCATGGATTATACTGTGTTACACAGCAATTGACGGGAATATTATGAATTAATAGGTGAATTAGCACTTGTTATTTATCACCATTATCCTCAGAAAAAACTACGAAAAATTACGTTTCAATAGCCGGCCTCCGGGCCAAGGTTAGATTTCAAACAAATAAATATAAACCACTACGCCGGGAAGGGGGTTCTTTTCATATTGAGAATAACAAATTTTTTGTGTGCAGTTATAATTACGGGTCTTGGAACCAAACATTTTACGTTTCCGTAACGGGTTGCAAACGAACGTTTGTGTAATGATCTGATACAATGAAACATCGTGTCAATAGCTAATGTAAAGTTGGTCAACTACCGTTAGGCCAAATTAGTACAGCGTTGCAATTTCTACATAATTTACTGGAAGTAATCTATGGGTAGTAAATACACAAGTTATGTTTCAATTTATGGTAATCTGATAGTATCAATATCATTATTACTCCATTATTTCTTGTTCAATTAACACGGTTACTGGATAATACTATGTCATTAATGAAGTGTCAAGATCTGATGAAATGCAGATTACAAACTCAGAGAAGGGAATTCGGTCTAACAATAGCAACAATTGTGTCTATGCCTTCAGTTTAACACCACGAGTACTACATGAACGCTTGTAAGTTAACAGTAACCATGATCGTTAATATTCTGTGGTATACAAACAAAATAAGCTTAAATTGCTGACTGAAATAATATAAATGATAAACTACATCTTCAGAAGACAGCATATTTACATATCACTAATATTTAAAAGCTCAGGATAGTGATATGAGACATTTTAATAGGCCTATTCATTCGACACATAAATTGTAACTCAACAAAATGTTTCTCAGAAACAGGAAATTTTATAATTAATTTTACGAAACAGAAACAGTGCATCGCTGTCACGGACCTACATAAGTAAATTCATTAAATTATTACAATTAATCACAAGATATCTGTCATTTAATTTACGTCTCGAGATGTCTGACAATGACTTCTAACGACTGATATAACAATGTTGTGACAAAGCAAGGATTAACTCAACTATGATACAGCATGAATAATACAATTCACTAAACCAAAAAGTAGTAGTGGAACCACGGTTCCGGAGAATCTGAAGTAAATACGTCTCTGTATTTAAATTATATTTAGGCAATAAATAAAATGAAAGGAAGGTGGTTAAAAGACTTGGTTGCGTTTTAAAATCTTGAGTAAGAAACTAAACTCACCCCCCTGAAGGGTTAAAACACTTGACCAACCACTTGGTCAAGATTCCTAGGTACCAACAATGCCGAGTAAACAGATGACGTTTCCTAGGTAACCACTGTTGTCGATTTGTTGATATTGATCTTATACATTTTGACATCAATACGTCTGTAAAGTCAGACCGACATATGGGGTACCAGGACGGAAACGGCGATGTAACGTTTGCAGGGTGATCCATTCCGACACTATAACCTCGTGACTAATAACACGATTTAAATAAATGTGGTCTCGTTCATCGGGAGTACGACTACGATGCGAGCATGACCTTGAGTTGGCGCCGGGCATGCGCGAGGCGCGGGTGGCGGCCTGCGGCGACTGGCGACCATTTTCGGCGTGGGCGAAACTTTCCGGGCAGTATATCTCGCGACTCCGATGTGCTAGCGCGCTGATTTTGGTGTCAAAGGAAATATTTAGTCTAGATTTGTCGATTTAAGCCAACTTTGTAAAATATATGTTGGTGACAAATCAAAAATAATTCGTGAAGAATTTAAACTTTCTGTTGTCGGCCCATACTCACCGAAACGCCCAGAGGAAATACAAGCAACGCATCTCATCGGAGACTATGTGTATTTGTTATGCTAAATAAAAGCCATTTATCCATTTCGTTACTTTCATTTCATTCCCAAATCCCAAAGAAAATATTACCCGCTAACGCAGACGTATTCACGAAAACCCACGGCCGCGACCTCAAGTTTTTCGTGACCCGTCTTCGTTACATTTATTTGCCGAATGACCCTTCCGTATGGATGTATTTACGTCAAAATAAAAAGGACCACGTATGGAAATATTTATGTCCTATTTCCATAAGAGGTTAGGAATAAAGGCATCATAAATTGTTGATAGTTACATGAATCCCTTAATCATCACTGCTGTTTGTAGGTGCATACAAGAGCACACAGCATCACAACCCAGAAGACCATGACTGAGAGGTACATGACTTTTTAAAGGATTCATATAAATAGTGGTAGACTGATCTACAAGTGGTCACTACTACTACTACTACTACTATCTACTACCCTGATCTTCTCCTCTGATTCCCATGCCTTTTACTTCTAATGCACAGTTCTGTCCTGGCCAATTTACTGAAACAGGTTGAACATTAACCTTAACAGAAATTGTATAAACTCAAACGTATGAGAATGTGACTCCAGTTACTGTAGTGCATATCAAAAGGCTGATGTAAACTAAACCAAGACAGTTTGGAAACGAAAGTCTCCATGCAAAACACGATTGCAACGCATATCAATGTTTCTCTGGCTACAATTTATTTGAAAATAATTATGCACTTTCAATCATTATAAACACTTTAAAATGTCATGTCTACATTTTCTGCGTGTTATTTTTCACCAACCTACACCACTTTTTAATCGTACCTTAATTCAGGGAAAGTTGTTACAAGTTATCTAAAGTCATGGGGTGGAGGTGGTGTTTAAAGGACGTGATATTCTACTGCATCATGCAGTCAGCTGGACTGTGCATAAGCCATGATACATGGCTGGCAGAAGTTAAAGCCAAGACCAATAGTCTGGGGATTCCGAATTATTAAGAAGTAAGGTTTACCACAGAAGACAAGCTTAAAAACATAATAACCTGGAAACAAAATAAAGAAAGAAAAAACTAATACAACTGACTGTACTTAAAGTAAAATTCATGATCTAAGAGATAGAAATTCTGAAAGTACTGAACTTCACAACTCTTAAAAAAATTGTACTACTGCAGATAAATTTTTATTGCAAAACAGAAACATGTCCATGCATGGACTGTCTGTACATTACAGAATAAAAATTTTAATTGCAAGCAATTCAAGTAATACATTTGCATGAATAAATTTTATCATAAGCCCACAAAATAGCAAATCTCAATCAATGGGGCATGGCAAAATATTTAGACATGATGTAATACATTTGAAATGTACAGCGTGTCCACAAAGTCCCTTCGGGGTTTTGAAAAATTGTGGCGCGCAACCAAACTGGGCTAGCCATATGCGATTTGCAGCAGAATTGAAACTCTGGAAGTTTTTTACTGACATCAGTAGACCTCGTTGTAGGCTCCCTTGGTAAAATGGAGAACATCCAGACGCCTTCAGGTCACCAGTTAACGGACTTGACCTGAAGACCCGTATCGGAAATGCGATCTCGGCTATTCCAGCGGACATGCTCAACAGAACATGGCAAGAGCTCGAATATCTGGACGTTCTCCGTCCTACCAAGGAAGATCTACTGAGGTCAGCAAAAAAGCTTCCAGAGTTTCACTGTAATCTGCCGCAAACCGCATGTGGCTAGCTCAATTTGTTTGCGCGCCACAATTTTTCAAATCCCCGAAGGGACTTTGTGGACACACTGTATTACAGTTGTTAATCAGTATTTCATCAAAGTGTGATGGAAAACTTTATAATACAGTATATGCAAGATAATTATGCAAAAATGTTAACAAATTTTAATATAAACCAACACCAGGGCCCAGCAATTTCTGCATATTGTACACAATGGACAACAATTGTGTACAGTGCTACCGGTTTAAATCCTACATCTGAGGTTCAGAGAATATAATGCAACACATTTCAAACTGGTAGGCACATTACAACAAAGACTGATGAGTGGTGAAAATGGTAATCTGGATGAAGAAATTCACCCCAAATTCCAAACATTCACGTTTTCCTCTTGCTGCTTTTGGATCTTCGAGAAGTTGATTTCCTTGAGACAGACTTCCTTCTACGTTTAGAACTAGCCTTCATACTCTTTCTCACTGCTTGTTTTGCAGCTTTGTCTATCATTTTATTAAGAGCTCCCACAGCTTTTTTGGCAGTAGTAGGGCGACCTGAAAAAGTTTATCACACAGCATTTAAATATTGAATGTATTTATAAACCCAACACAAGCAGTTATAAACGCTTATTAATGTAGGACATAACTCAAAATATCTTAGCTACACAAACATGCAAAAACCACACCATCATTTTTTATGCATGGCAAAGTCCAGCTTACAATATACAACTTCTTTCTCTCCAGCTAAATGTTCAAATTACTATTCCAGAGGCCCAATCACATTTGACTGTGTATGATGCAACAGCAATGACTGAACAGAACGTTTTGATACCTTCAGTCTTAAGTTTGGGGCTTCATCTCTGATCAGGCACTAAACTGGTCACAAGAGTAAATATAGCTTAGATTTACTGTTTTTATTTTATCTCTGGGGAAAAGTAACACTAGCTGTGATGTGCAGACAGATTGTCTCTCAGCTCCAGTAGTACTAAAGTGGTTCTTCAGCGAAATGCTTAACAAAACACAGCCTCATTCAAGATGCGTCCCGTTCGTTGCAAATTAACTAGGTCAAGTGGACATAAATCTTGGGGGCCATTTTAAACACTAACCAAGCCGATATGCCAAACCTAAGATCCTGATCCGTATTTTATGCAACGGACGTCATATGTTTCAGGTAGATTACCAATCTGTACACATATGCAAGAACACCTGAAATGAGTCTCGACCACTAATATATTAAGATTTAATATTGATATAGGTGAGGTTCTACTTACTCCTCCTCTTAGAAACTGCGCGCCGCTTAACTTTCCTCGCTGATTTTCTTTTAGCTGGCGTCTTCCTTTTACTTCTCGATCTACGAGGAGGCATGTTTCACACTTTGTATGTGGCTTATTGAATTATCTGAGTTAACCACTTTATATTGCTGTCGCTTCTGTACTCCGACTTTCACGAACTGACTGCCACCTAGTAAGCAAAAGGGAAATTTGTCCATGAAGTGTAGCGGGGAAACCTACATACAGACATGACAAGATATCTACTACCTAGAACAACGCTAGAAATACTTCAGGGTAAAACCTAACCAGACGTAAAACAAAACAACCTTATCTAACCTAACATATAAAACCTAACCTAACCTAACCTAACTAAACCTAACCCTAAACGCAACCTAATCCAATGTAAGTTATCTAAAATCCAAATTAAATGAATCCAAAATAACCGACCACCATGGGATAAAACCAACCGCCACGTAAGGACTTACAAATGACTTCACAGGATTTCTCCAGCAATTCTCCATGACAAAACAATTTGCTCATTACGTCTCCAGGACTTTCCCGACACCACTCTAGGATATTACCAGGATTTCTCCACGAATTTTCTAGGAATTCTCCAGGATTCTCAAGGACGTTTACAATAAGTCCCAACGATGAATACGATGAAAATTCTCCAGGACAACCCAACCCACCGTAAGACAACAACCTTATATAAAGCACCCTTAACTTACCTAACTTAACTGAACTTATCTTAACCTAATAAAACCAAATCAAACCTAACCCAACCTAACCCAACCTAACACACAACGCCACCTAATACAATGTAACTTATCCCAATCAAACTTAAACGAATCCAAAATAACCGACCCGCATAGAATCAAACCCACCACCGCTTAAGGAATTCCGAATAACCTTCCAGGACTTTTCCAGGATTTCTTCAGGACTTCTACACAGGATTGCAGGGTCGGATGCAATTTTAGGTGGAGTCGGAGTCAGTAAAGATGTACGACTCCGACCTCGATGTAAAACCTTAAAAACAATTTCTATACCGTGTGAGCCTAACTCTTACGGAGATTCAACGACGCGTTGAGCCACATGGTGTGGGAATAATGTCTTGTAACTTTGGCTCCGGTACCTTAAGAATACAAACTGCCTACAAGCCTAATTCTCTTACAAGAGTTCACAAATGCAGATGAAAACATTAAATGTGATGAACAATAATTATAAATAGGAATCCCTTACCTCAAACTTTGTTCAAGTTCTAAAACTTTTTTAACAGAACAATATTATCTACTCTACCACGAAATTCCACAAGCGATTCACAGCTCAGCTCTTTCCGCAATAACGAAAGCGGATTGTTGACGGCAGTAATGAAACACAAAAATGCCGAATAAACAGATAACATAACAGTTAGTTTCTCCGGTAACATGCCGAGTAAACAGATAACTAACAAATAGTTCTAAGGTAACATAACAATGCACGCAGCAGTTCATATAAAAGCTGACCATTGTTGTCGGTCCATATTTATACATTCTCCAGGACAACCAAACCCATCGTAAAACAACAACTTTACATAACGCACCCTTAACTTACCTAACTTAACTGAACCTATCTTAACCTAACCAAACCAAACCTAACCCAACCCAACCTAAGCCTCAACGCTACCTAATACAATTTAACTTTTCCCAATCAAACTTACACGAATCCAAAATAACCGACCCGCATAGGATAAAATCTACCACCGCTTAAGGAATTCCAAATAGCCTTCCAGGACTTCTCTAGGATTTCTCCACCACTTCTACATGACCGAAGAAATTGCGCATAACCTTTCCAGGACATCTCCGGCACTGCTTTTGGAATAATCCAGGATTTATCCAGGACTTTTCCAGAAATTCTCCCAGACTTCTCTACAGGGCTGTGGAGACGGATGCAATTTTAGGTGGAGTCGGAGTCAGTAAAGATGTACGACTCCGACCTCGATGTAAAATCTTAAAAACTATTTCTATACCGTGTGAGCCTCAACGGAGATTCAACGATGCGTTGGGCCACATGATGTGGGAATAATGCCTCGTAACTTTGGCTCCGGTACCTTAAGAATACAAACAGTCTATAAGCCTAATTCTCTTACAAGAGTTCACAAATGCAGATGAAAACATTAAATGTGATGAACAATAATTATAAATAGGAATCCCTTACCTCAAACTTTGTTCAAGTTCTAAAACTTTTTTCACAGCACAAAAAATTATCTACTTTACGGCGCACTTGTTCTACAAGCGATTCACAGCTCAGCTCTTTCCGCAATAACGAAAGCGGATAGTTGACGGCAGTAATGAAACACAACAATGTCGAATAAACAGATAACATAACAGTTAGTTTCTCTGGTAACATGACGAGTAAACAGATAACTAACAGTTGGTTTCTAAGGTAACATAACAATGCACGCAGTTCATATAAAAGCTGACCATTGTTGTCGGTCCATATTTATACATTCTCCAGGACAACCAAACCCATCGTAAAACAACAAAATTACATAACGCACCCTTAACTTACCTAACTTAACTGAACCTATCTTAACCTAACCAAACCAAACCTAACCCAACCCAACATAACCCACAACGCTACCTAATACAATGTAACTTTTCCCAATCAAACTTAAACGAATCCAGAATAACCGACCCGCATAGGATAAAATCTACCACCGCTTAAGGAATTCCAAATAGCCTTCCAGGACTACTCTAGGATTTCTCCACCACTTCTACATGACCGAAGAAATTGCGCATAACCTTTCCAGGACATCTCCGGCACTACTTTTGGACTAATCCAGGATTTATCCAGGACTTTTCCAGGAATTCTCCCGGACGTCTCTACAGGGCTGTAGAGACAGATGCAATTTTAGGTGGAATCGGAGTCAGTAAAGATGTACGACTCCGACCTCGATGTAGAATCTTAAAAACAATTTCTATACCGTGTGAGCCTAACTCTTACGGAGATTCAACGACGCATTGAGCCACATGGTGTGGGAATAATGTCTTGTAACTTTGGCTCCGGTACCTTAAGATTACAAACTGTGTATAAGCCTAATTCTCTTATAAGAGTTCACAAATGCAGATGAAAACGTTAAATGTGATGAACAATAATTATAAATAGGAATCCCTTACCTCAAACTTTGTTCAAGTTCTAAAACTTTTTTAACAGCACAATATTATTTACTCTACGACGCACTTCGTCTACAAGCGATTCACAGCTCAGCTCTTTCCGCAATAACGAAAGCGGATTGTTGACGGCAGTAATGAAACACAAAAATGCCGAATAAACAGATAACATAACAGTTAGTTTCTCCGGTAACATGACGAGTAAACAGATAACTAACAAATAGTTTCTAAGGTAACATAACAATGCACGCAGCAGTTCATATAAAAGCTGACCATTGTTGTCGGTCCATATTTATACATTCTCCAGGACAACCAAACCCATCGTAAAACAACAACTTTACATAACGCACCCTTAACTTACCTAACTTAACTGAACCTATCTTAACATAACCAAACCAAACCTAACCCAACCCAACCTAAGCCTCAACGCTACCTAATACAATGTAACGTTTCCCAATCAAACTTAAACGAATCCAAAATAACCGACCCGCATAGGATAAAATCTACCACCGCTTAAGGAATTCCAAATAGCCTTCCAGGACTTCTCTAGGATTTCTCCACCACTTCTACATGACCGAAGAAATTGCGCATAACCTTTCCAGGACATCTCCGGCACTGCTTTTGGAATAATCCAGGATTTATCCAAGACTTTTCCAGAAATTCTCACAGACTTCTCTACAGGGCTGTGGAGACAGATGCAATTTTAGGTGGAGTCGGAGTCAGTAAAGATGTACGACTCCGACCTCGATGTAAAAGCTTAAAAACTATTTCTATACCGTGTGAGCCTCAACGGAGATTCAACGATGCGTTGGGCCACATGATGTGGGAATAATGCCTCGTAACTTTGGCTCCGGTACCTTAAGAATACAAACAGTCTATAAGCCTAAATCTCTTACAAGAGTTCACAAATGCAGATGAAAACATTAAATGTGATGAACAATAATTATAAATAGGAATCCCTTACCTCAAACTTTGTTCAAGTTCTAAAACTTTTTTAACAGCACAAAAAATTATCTACTTTACGGCGCACTTGTTCTACAAGCGATTCACAGCTCAGCTCTTTCCGCAATAACGAAAGCGGATAGTTGACGGCAGTAATGAAACACAAAAATGCCGAATAAACAGATAACATAACAGTTAGTTTCTCTGGTAACATGCCGAGTAAACAGATAACTAACAAATAGTTTCTAAGGTAACATAACAATGCACGCAGCACTTCATATAAAAGCTGACCATTGTTGTCGGTCCATATTTATACATTCTCCAGGACAACCAAACCCACCGTAAAACAACAACTTTACATAACGCACCCTTAACTTACCTAACTTAACTGAACCTATCTTAACCTAACCAAACCAAACTTAACCCAACCCAACCTAAGCCTCAACGCTACCTAATACAATGTAACTTTTCCCAATCAAACTTAAACGAATCCAAAATAACCGACCCGCATAGGATAAAATCTACCACCGCTTAAGGAATTCCAAATAGCCTTCCAGGACTTCTCTAGGATTTCTCCACCACTTCTACATGACCGAAGAAATTGCGCATAACCTTTCCAGGACATCTCCGGCACTGCTTTTGGAATAATCCAGGATTAATAAAGGACTTTTCCAGAAATTCTCCCAGACTTCTCTACAGGGCTGTGGAGACGGATGCAATTTTAGGTGGAGTCGGAGTCAGTAAAGATGTACGACTCCGACCTCGATGTAAAATCTTAAAAACTATTTCTATACCGTGTGAGCCTCAACGGAGATTCAACGATGCGTTGGGCCACATGGTGTGGGAATAATGTCTTGTAACTTTGGCTCCGGTACCTTAAGAATACAAACTGTCTATAAGCCTAATTCTCTTACACGATTTCACAAATGTAGATGAAAACATTAAATGTGATGAACAATAATTATAAATAGGAATCCCTTACCTCAAACTTTGTTCAGGTTCTAAAACTTTTTTAACAGCACAAAAAATTATCTACTTTACGGCGCACTTGTTCTACAAGCGATTCACAGCTCAGCTCTTTCCGCAATAACGAAAGCGGATAGTTGACGGCAGTAATGAAACACAACAATGCCGAATAAACAGATAACATAACAGTTAGTTTCTCTGGTAACATGCCGAGTAAACAGATAACTAACAGTTGGTTTCTAAGGTAACATAACAATGCACGCAGCAGTTCATATAAAAGCTGACCATTGTTGTCGGTCCATATTTATACATTCTCAGGACAACCAAACCCATCGTAAAACAACAACTTTACATAACGCACCCTTAACTTACCTAACTTAACTGAACCTATCTTAACCTAACCAAACCAAACCTAACCCAACCCAACCTAACCCACAACGCTACCTAATACAATGTAACTTTTCCCAATCAAACTTACACGAATCCAAAATAACCGACCCGCATAGGATAAAATCTACCAACGCTTAAGGAATTCCAAATAGCCTTCCAGGACTTCTCTAGGATTTCTCCACCACTTTAAATGACCGAAGAAATTGCGCATAACCTTTCCAGGACATCTCCGGCACTACTTTTGGACTAATCCAGGATTTATCCACGACTTTTCAAGGAATTCTCCCGGACTTCTCTACAGGGCTGAGGAGACGGATGCAATTTTAGGTGGAATCGGAGTCAGTAAAGATGTACGACTCCGACCTCGATGTAAAATCTTAAAAACAATTTCTATACCGTGTGAGCCTAACTCTTACGGAGATTCAACGACGCATTGAGCCACATGGTGTGGGAATAATGTCTTGTAACTTTGGCTCCGGTACCTTAAGATTACAAACTCTCTATAAGCCTAATTCTCTTACAAGAGTTCACTTATGCAGATGAAAACATTAAATGTGATGAACAATAATTATAAATAGGAATCCCTTACCTCAAAATTTGTTCAAGTTCTAAAACTTTTTTAACAGCACAATATTATTTACTCTACGACGCACTTCGTCTACAAGCGATTCACAGCTCAGCTCTTTCCGCAATAACGAAAGCGGATTGTTGACGGCAGTAATGAAACACAAAAATGCCGAATAAACAGATAACATAACAGTTAGTTTCTCCGGTAACATGCCGAGTAAACAGATAACTAACAAATAGTTTCTAAGGTAACATAACAATGCACGCAGCAGTTCATATAAAAGCTGACCATTGTTGTCGGTCCATATTTATACATTCTCCAGGACAACCAAACCCATCGTAAAACAACAACTTTACATAACGCACCCTTAACTTACCTAACTTAACTGAACCTATCTTAACCTAACCAAACCAAACCTAACCCAACCCAACCTAACCCTCAACGCTACCTAATACAATGTAACTTATCCCAATCAAACTTAAACGAATCTAAAATAACTGACCCGCATAGCATCAAACCCACCACCGCTTAAGGAATTCCAAATAACCTTCCAGGACTTCTCTAGGATTTCTCCAGCACTTCTACATGACCAAAGAAATTCCGCATAACCACTCCAGGACATCTCCAACAATACTTTAGGACTTATCCAGGACTTTTACACAGGGCTGTGGAGTCGGAGTCAATAAAGATTTACCGACTCCGACCTCGATGTAAAATCTTAAAAACAATTTCTATACCGTGTGAGCCTAACTCTTACGGAGATTCAACGACGCATTGAGCCACATGGTGTGGGAATAATGTCTTGTAACTTTGGCTCCGGTACCTTAAGATTACAAACTCTCTATAAGCCTAATTCTCTTACAAGAGTTCACAAATGCAGATGAAAACATTAAATGTGATGAACAATAATTATAAATAGGAATCCCTTACCTCAAACTTTGTTCAAGTTCTAAAACTTTTTTAACAGCACAAAAAATTATCTACTTTACGGCGCACTTGTTCTACAAGCGATTCACAGCTCAGCTCTTTCCGCAATAACGAAAGCGGATAGTTGACGGCAGTAATGAAACACAACAATGCCGAATAAACAGATAACGTAACAGTTAGTTTCTCTGGTAACATGCCGAGTAAACAGATAACTAACAGTTGGTTTCTAAGGTAACATAACAATGCACGCAGCAGTTCATATAAAAGCTGACCATTGTTGTCGGTCCATATTTACACATTCTCCAGGACAACCAAACCCATCATAAAACAACAACTTTACATAACGCACCCTTAACTTACCTAACTTAACTGAACCTATCTTAACCTAACCAAACCAAACCTAACCCAACCCAACCTAACCCTCAACGCTACCTAATACAATGTAACTTATCCCAATCAAACTTAAACGAATCTAAAATAACTGACCCGCATAGGATCAAACCCGCCACCGCTTAAGGAATTCCAAATAACCTTCCAGGACTTCTCTAGGATTTCTCCAGCACTTCTACATGACCAAAGAAATTCCGCATAACCACTCCAGGACATCTCCAACAATACTTTAGGACTTATCCAGGACTTTTACACAGGGCTGTGGAGTCGGATGCAATTTTAGGTGGAGTCGGAGTCAATAAAGATTTACCGACTCCGACCTCGATGTAAAATCTTAAAAACAATTTCTATACCGTGTGAGCCTAACTCTTACGGAGATTCAACGACGCATTGAGCCACATGGTGTGGGAATAATGTCTTGTAACTTTGGCTCCGGTACCTTAAGATTACAAACTCTCTATAAGCCTAATTCTCTTACAAGAGTTCACAAATGCAGATGAAAACATTAAATGTGATGAACAATAATTATAAATAGGAATCCCTTACCTCAAACTTTGTTCAATTTCTAAAACTTTTTTAATAGCACAATATTATTTACTCTACGACGCACTTCGTCTACAAGCGATTCACAGCTCAGCTCTTTCCGCAATAACGAAAGCGGATTGTTGACGGCAGTAATGAAACACAACAATGCCGTATAAACAGATAACATAACAGTTAGTTTCTTAGGTAACATGCCGAGTAAACAGATAACTAACAAATAGTTTCTTAGGTAACATAACATTGCACGCAGCAGTTCATATAAAAGCTGGCCATTTTCGTTGGCGCCGGTGGCAAATCCCACTGCACCTGCTCTCAAGAAGACTGACCCCACCCCACCCAAGGGTCAATCACCGCTCCAGGACATCTCAGATATCCTGGAAACCCTCTCACCACGGGTCTGCATTGAGTTGACACGACGTCTCCTCGCCGCGATCCATTCACTCCCCCCCAGGGGGTCTCGTCCGCGAGCCCTCCTCAAAACCGTTCTCCTCTTCATGGCCGACAATGACTGCACGGCCTAGAGGACACGGTAGCAAGGCCTTGCGGCTGGCTTACTGGAACGCCGACGGTGTCCGCGACAGGAAGCTGGAGCTGGAGCAGTTCCTCGGTGACTACGGAGTCGATGTTTGCCTCCTGAACGAGACGCACCTCACGTCGGGTCGGGCCTTGAGGTTCGCGAACTACGTTTGCCACCGTACGGACCGCCCGATGCTAGGGGGTGGCACAGCGATCCTTGTCCGCAGGGGCATTGATCATTACGTTGTGCCGGTATCGGGTCTACAACAACTAGAAGCAACCGCCATTCACCTGGTACTGGCAACCAGGAAAGTCAAGCTAGTGGCGGCATACCTCGCACCCACCCGGCCATGGATAGAGTCGGACCTGACCGAGTGCTTGAGCGGGGGTTTCCCGGTCCTCTTGGCTGGTGACCTCAACGCGAAACACACGGACTGGAATTCTAGCCTTATCTCTACTAGGGGCTCGCTCCTGCGTGATTACGCCAACAGAAATTCCTGCTTCATCTACGGGCCGGATTCTCCAACCACGGCTCCCTACACACACAACGCCACACCTGACGTCCTTGATATTGTCCTCATCAAGGACTTCGTCCTACCGGTGCACCTGACTGTCTGCCCCGCACTCAGCTCAGATCACCTGCCCGTCCTCGTCGACACCACGTGCCGATCGTCCTTTCAAAACCTGCCTGATCGCCCGGACTTCGCGAGAATGGACTGGGCTGCATTCCAGGCTTGCCTCGAAAGCAGACTACCGGGGAACCCCGTGGTAAACGACGAGGAAGAAATTGACAAGTGCGTCGAGGAGCTGACCAGTGCTATCCTGGAAGCCACAGCAGCGTCCGCTCCCAAGCTTCGACCCCGCATTGACAGGCGACCGCTTCTACCCGCTAGTATTCGAGATGAAATACGCCTGAAGAACCGGCTGAGGAGGCGATGGCAGGTCACAAGAGACCCCGCTCTTACGACCCAGGTCAATCGACTCCAGAGGTCGGTGACCTATCGTCTCAACGAGTGGCGAAACGAACAGTGGAGCGACACGCTCGAATCCTTGGACTGCGAGGACCAGTCGCTTTGGAAAATGACCAAGCGTGTGATGCGAGTCCCCACTCCGTCGCCCCCCTTCTTAGTGCCGGGAGGACTGGCTCTCTCGAACCCCGAGAAGGCAGAAGCCCTAGCCGACAGCCTTGAGGTCCAGTTCCAGTCGGTAGACTACCCGTCGGACCTGACTACAATTGACATGGTTAACGAGGCGATGCGAGCATACGAGTATGCCCCTGTAAATGAACCAAAATTAACCAGTCCATCGGAGGTCGCCCAGGCCATCAAGGGACTCAAGCTTGGCAAGGCTCCGGGCCCCAACGGTATACCGAACAGGGTCCTGAAACATCTTCCACGACGCGCGGTAACCTTTCTGACGAAAGTGTTCAACGCGGTCCTTCGCAGGCAACACTTCCCCTCGGCATGGAAACACGCTCGAGTGGTGTCCATACTGAAGCCGGGGAAGGACCCCACGCTACCTTCTTCCTATAGACCCATCAGTCTTCTCGACACGGTCGGCAAACTCTGCGAGAAAATCCTACTAACGAGGGTCCTACACGAGGTCAGTGAACGCGGGCTGCTGCGCGACGAGCAGTTTGGGTTTCGACCCAGACACAGCACATCGTTACAGCTGGCTCGCCTCGTCGAAAGGGTCAACAGAAACCTTGATGAGAAGCGGCTAACCGGCGCGGTTTTCCTGGACGTGGCCAAAGCCTTCGACACAGTCTGGGTCCAAGGCCTCCTATACAAACTGACCGTCCTCAACTTCCCGTCGTACTTGGTAAAAACCATCTCTTCCTACCTCGCTGACCGGACATTCCAGACATCCTTCCAGTCGGCCACGTCCACACGTCGTACCATGCGGGCTGGAGTTGTGCAGGGCGGAATTCTCTCCCCTGTGCTCTTCAGTCTGTATGTCAACGACATACCCACACCGTCCCGCCACGTCGAGTTAGCACAATACGCGGACGACACGGCTCTAGTAGTCACGTCCCGTAGCCCAACGCTTCTCGTCAGGTATCTGGAGACCTACCTCAGTAGACTTGAGCTCTGGCTCAGGGCCTGGAGGATTGCTATCAACGTCTCGAAGAGCACCGCGGTTCTCTTCATTTCCGCGAGAAGACACATCCAACAGCCCCGAGCAGTGCAGTTCCTCGGACAGCCGATCCAATGGGTCAAAACAGCGCAGTATCTGGGGGTCACCCTTGACGCCGGGCTTACTTGGTCGGCGCACGTCAACCAAGTGGGAAAGAAGGCAGCGCAACGATTAGGTGTGCTAGGCCCGCTTATCAATAGGAGAAGTGGCCTGTCAATCAGGAACGGTGTACTACTCTATAAGCAGCTCATCCGTCCCATAATGGATTACGCATGCCCGATCTGGAGGTCAGCTGCCCACAGCCACGTCCAGAAGCTGCAAGTTCTGCAATCCAAGTGTCTTCGAATTGTTACTAACGCGCCCTGGTACGTTAGTAACAGGCAAATACATGAGGATCTGGGGGTCCCCTTCTTTGCCGACCACATCAGAGCACTAACTGAGAGGTTTGACTCGAGGTTAACTGGTGTGGGGAACCCCTTAGTTCGGCAACTCGGAAGACACTCGTGCCGAATGAGGGCTGCCAGAGTTCACCCAAGGGCAACCGAGGGCGACTGATGTTCAGCAGGCCAGCCGAAGCCATCCCCAAAAGACGGCCAAGTCAGCACAACGAGTGGTTAGACTACTCGGCTACCCTGACTGAGGTTTTCCGTGCTTTCCTCAGTTGTAAGGCGAATGCCAGGGTATAACTTAATAGGGGCACGGCCCGCCACCCTTCCCCCCGATCATGGAGGCCATCAGCTGAAGTGATCTTCCCCCCATGCCGCAGAGGCCTTCAGCCGATACGGCCCCTCCCTCTCTGGGTTCATACCCCAGAGACCCAACCAACCAAATTCCTTCGACAACTTGCCTGACAGGATAACCTCCCATCAGCAGCAACAAATCCCAGTTTGAATGGTCGAGGCTCCCGCCACGACGAAACCCCGTTAGCGTTAGCAAAATTTCCGTTCTTATATTACGACCGTTTACCATTTCCAGCAATGCGTCTTGTGCGCAGGAATGGTTTCACCTAGGTAGGGACGATGCTTGCGCTTGCGCAGGCCTCTGCCCTCAGTTAGCTTCTTTGGTTGGTTGTTGGTCGATATTTACATATTATTGATAAGGATCTTACACATCTTCGTTACGCTTTTTTGCCGAATGACCCTTCCGTATAGATGTATTTACGTCAAAAACAATAAATACTTCTGCCACACACTGAAAAACTGATATTATGTGTAAATGAATGTAAGTTTATTATTTCATAAATTATTACATAAATTATTTTCAAACACCCTAAATGTGGAAGACAGGCCCAGATCTTTCTGCACTACGATTACCTCCGAGCAATCAGCTATCTGATGAGTGAGCTCGTTTCGTCAGTCTCTTTTACAACAGTATCTACTTTTCCGAAAAAATGCCTTGTTCATTGGGTTAATACACTACCATCACCATGTCGCAGAATACCCTAATTCTGTAGAAGGGGTTGCCGCACGGATACTCGTTTTAAACAGGATTGTATCGTGCAACAAGTGTAAATGCATCGGAAAGAATTGTTTATTTCCGAACTCCAATTCATGATCTGTATTCCGGGCCTTTACATCCAAGCAATGGTGTTCCACATCATCCTTGTAATTAATTTCCATAGATTTAACATGTATCAAGTATTTTTTGCAAAAGCATTTCAAATTTTCAGTCAATGCTAATTAGACTCTATAACTTCAACTCAATAATTCGAAGCACTTCTAGGAACCCAATTAACTGCTTTTATCATTATAGTAGCGATTCAACGATTATTTCGTTTGTCTTTGTCCTCTTTCATTGTGTTCATTGGTCTATATAGTTTCTTTTAACTTGTGACTTTAATGTTCAAAGACCTCTCAGTCAAAGGTACGTCGACGGTGTATACACTACAATGATTTATAGTTGATATTTCAAGGCATGAGTACACCATATAAATCAACGCTTTAGAGTAAAATATAAGTGACTAGATTCCAATAACGTCATTGGTCAACATTTTTCTTCTGAAACTATTCTAAACTACTGATATTTTTAAGAGTTCTGACTGAAATATTTGCCCTAAGGGAATAAAAGCTGTAATGTGTTGAAAATAAACATTGAACGTAATTTCTAATGCCAGAAATTCGGAAGACCCTTATTTCTATTTTTATAATACAGATTATAAAATGTTTTGTAGATTTCCATTCAATGCGCCCATTACGCTCTGACAGATAAATTTCAATACAAGGTAATAAATCAATTCTATTTTTCGTAAATTATATTCACTCAGTGACTTGATCATTTTTTAGCAGCTGAGATCAGATGCATGGTACCGATGACAAAACGTCTCTTTTCCACAAAATATATGAAGTGCCGGGGTACTTGTAATTGTGGGCCAACTGAAGCCAAATCATATTAAATAGTTTTTGGACCTATGCTATTGAAACACAACTGATTAGTACATCGGAGTAAAGTAACCCCCCCCCCCCCCCCGGTTCGTATTAAAATTCAATTCAATTAATTTATTTACGTGTTTGCTAACAGCAAGAAGCCAATAACAGGCAAACACTGTTAATACATACAATAATAATTATTAATATTATTAAAATAATAAAAATTTATTAATTAGCATTCATCTAAGCCTATTACCCCAAATGAAAACTGTTGAAATCGAGTCAATGTGCCACGACCGAGGGAACTTCCAAAAGGATTTATTACTAATTGATTAATACCATAAATTCATACAGCCGTTGCCAATAGTTCATAAATATATGCTACAGAAAACATTAAAAGTGTGCTCGCTCCGATGCTGTGTAAAATATTTTTTCTATGAGGTTAACATTTAAGGAGAGACACTGTCATTGCGGTAAATTTAAATTAGTTATTTTAGTATGTATTAATTATTAATCACTTAACAAGCTCAATCGGTATAGGCTAGGCTATGAAATGAGTGACCGGGGTTTGTTTCTCAGCACGGACATGGATTATTCTGTTCGATATATGCACGTATGTGGCTTATGTGTTGTCTTTATATATCGAGGGCATCATGCCATAAGGGCGTTAAACATATGTGCATAATCGGAGATAGTCTGTCTAAGAACATGAAAGGGTAAGATGAATTACAGGTCAGAAAAGCGTATTATTTAAAGTGCTCTACATGGAGATAAAGTCGCATTTGGTTGTATGAACACAAACAATGAACATTTGCCAAACTGTATAAGTGTAAGAATTTCAGAATCCTGAAAATCAGTAATTTTATTGATACGCTCTTCTGGCATTATGCCCTTGGCATACATATTCACACATGCAGACAGACAAACTTCGTGCGTAAACCAAGTTCAGCATCATTTTGGTGCCCTACATAGCGTGCATTTGCCTGTTCTTCTGATTTGTTATTTAGGTGGCTCCAAGAAATTTGTCCAAATCCTATAACCTTCAATAATTCTCTGGCTTGCTACCTTTATATAGTGAGGGCCTATAGCCTCATACACTATCCCAAAGCTTCAGGACATAATTCACATTTGTTAATACAAGCTGCAACGACGTAATAATAATTTCGGAAGGCTCTTTATATTCGCCGCCATATTTTTATGGTTTGTTCTGTGTAGCTCATACGGACCGGAAATTACGTTTAAAATATCTTTACCTCTGTTCCCATAAAAGTTGATTTGTGTTAGCTTTGTATAATGAAGGCTGCTTGCATGGAAACATGTGTACACTGGTTAGTGTGACTTTCAGGTGGTCATATACAAGAGACGTAGTTCTTTGCTATCTGGAATGAATAGAACGCGAATATTGGTAACACAAATCATGTACCAGTGGTCCAGGAGCCATGTTGTGGATTTAACACTCACTTCCGAACAAAACAATTTTCCTTTCTTTCTACGGGTAATTTTTAAACTTCTTTGTCATTTGTATAACTCGACTTTTAGACGAATTTCTTTGTTTTGGTCGAAGGATAGGTTAATGTTAAAATGTCTTTCACTGTCCCAATTAATAAATTTCGAATAAACAAGTACATTTTATACACTTTTAAAACATAATAATACGATTATATTACTTAAGCATGAATATTACTTACTGTCCTATATGGTACAGCACGTGTAGGCCATCATAAGGGTTGCCAATTAACCATTTTATGAATGACATGCCACAAAAGACCCTCTACGTGTGTACTTCATATTTCCCACATATGTTAAGTTATGATTTCATATTTTCTAAATAAAATTACATATAACTTGTCACCTACTTGAAATCAATGTTATAAAGTTAGTATTTCACATCAATTCAGCCATTTACTTCAAATTTTAATTTATATAATAAAAGTTTAATACAAAATATTGAAGATCGTAATAATTGTAAGAGATGTGGTAAAGCTATGGACATAAGTAAATTCTCGTTGAACGTAAGCCAACACCGTCTGTTATGTCTGAATGAATAACTTGTATAATGTATCATGGTATTCCTCAACTTCTTCTGAAAAATATTGGGACATTCCTTTAGCCTAAAACACGAATGCTTTCCTCAACGTCCATTCCAGTTCATGTCATGGACTTCCTTTCTTTATTCGCGGTACGGTAGGCCTATAAATGAATGATTAAGTGTTTCTGAATAGGAAATATGACAGTTTTTTTAGTACCGAATATAAATAAGTTGCATTACGCTGAGACAATTTTATGAGAAAGCATAGTACCAGAGATATATTAATGGTAACTTAGGCCTAAATAAAAATTGACAGTGGAACCACGGTTCCGGAGAATTTGACGTAAATACGTCTATACGGAAAGGAAGTTTATATATTGGCTTTATTCTAAATATTTCCTCTATACATGCTTTACAATTGAGTAAAGTTTGATTAAGACATTGCTTATTTAACTTGAATTAGATGAATGTAATATAAAGTAATGTAATGTAAATTAATGTAATGAAATGTAATGTAACGTTTCCTAGGTAACAACAGACAGATGACGTTTCCTAGGTAACCAACTTACACATTTTCCTGTCACTTTTTCGTTACACTTTTTCGTAACACTTTTTTGCGGAATGACACTGACCCTTCCATATAGACGTATTTACGTCAAAAATAAAATTGAACGTCTCAGGGATATACTTTAGACGTACAGTAAAATATTGAGTTAGGAGGTCCTATGGCAATTGTAAGTAAAGAAAGAAGTCTACGAAATAAATTAATTATACAACTGATTTCAATCTACTTGAAAAGAATGTTACTAATTATTTCACATTTTAGACGAACTAACTCCTAATTTAAGTTGGTAGCAATAGACAGAGAGTATATTTGTGGAATTGCGGGTTTCTTTAACTTAAGAGTACTAACTAAACTCTTCTCCGATCCAATCAGCCGCTCGCGTGATGAATGGAGTCGCTAATGCGATGGGACTTGACTCCGGTGACCAAAGCCATCACTCATCGCGTTAGTTAAACTACCAGCGACCTCCCTCGACCCAAAGACATTTCAATCAATATTTCCACCATTTTTTGTGTACATTCCACTCTTCCGGTGAATTTTCATACAGACCTACTTCTCATTTTACAAGTATAAATATCTATCATGTTTTCACATGCACACATCTGATAAAATAAACATCTTTATTACCATTGTCACAAACTACTATAATTTATCTTTCGTCATCTTTATTAAAAACACAAATTTAAATCACAGTTGTCTTATATGACACACCAGTATGTTTAGCACAGTATTAATATTGGTCCATTTTATTGTTTTCTTCAAAGGCCTGATTTTAATTCGGCCGAGAAAATGAGTATCCAGTTTTAAACGTTTTGTTAGTTATGTCGGAAAAATATGATGTTCGTCTTCACAAAACTTACATATTACATTACAAAGGACATCATTATTTATTTCGAAACCCTATACCATCCATAACGTTCACAAAAATTCAGATCTGCATAACCCGGGATATGATTTAATGTACAATAAAAAAGAATAATGATAAATTAATATAATTGTGATACCTAGATAAAAGTTTTAAACGTGTTTGCTAACCACAAAATAACTGATTTCTACAAAGATCACTTCAAATTATGTGCCAGAGGATTTCCTCGAGTTGTAGGCCTGAATTGTCCTTACTCTGCCATGTTATTCATCCTGCTATTCCATGGATATATTTACGAGACGCCCGTGGACAGTGCACGCAGGAAACTGACTACATTGGCAACCACGTTCTGCACTCATATCTTGGAATCACGGTAATGATCATACGACTCAAGGGGCAGATCTTTAAAGAGAGATGGAGTTTGCCTCTAGTAGAAGAGATTTTAGATTCCAGACAGTGAATATCAAGACGTATCCTATCCATTTATATCAATATTATTTCTTTCTACAAAAAAGACCCCACAGCAGATAACTTTAACCCAAAAGCTTATTTTGCCTTGATAGGAAGTTTTTATCAACAAATCGCTCGAAACCGAAGTCAGGAAAAAATGTAGTACTTAGTATCTGAGTTGATGATTTTAAAATGAATCATCTTAAAAACTTTTAAAATTGATTTAAGTTCTTAATATTAATTGAATGTTGAAGACTGCTGGTCTGTACATGTGAGCATGTATGACAAAAGTCACACAGAATCTTCTTGAGTAGGACTGAACACGTTTCAAAAGCCTACTTTAAAAGAGTAGAAGATGTTAAGATAAAATTTAAGAGTTATTTCAGACCTGCAAAGAAGAAGACTGTCTTCCAGGATGATTCGCCGTCTATTCTGGTAGAATTTTACGACGTTTTAGAGGTACTTACACCGGAGCCCTGATGATGGAGGTAGCAAGCGCCACAGAAACGTCTAAAAACTTCGGTAAACCACATTACACGGCACAACATCCCAGAAGACAGTCATCTTCAAACTTGTCTTCGTCAGAGCCTGAAATCTTAACAGGGAGGTTTCAAAGCATGGAAAATGGATGTAACTGGCTTAGGGACTCTTGTAATGCAGATTTTTGTGTTAGTGGTGTTGATCCTTCAAGATTTATTACACATCGTTAATTTCTTTTGTAGTTGATATTTATAATTAATTCTTTATTTCATTTCAAAATACTGTACAAAAGAAGACGAACTGTATTTCTGATATGTCTGAAAATATTGGAAAAGCAAGCAAACTTCTCATTTAAAAGAGCTAAGATCATATCGTATACAAACTTCATGCAAAATAAAGGTTTGAATTAAAGTGACTGTGTGCCAGATAAATTGAAAAAAATTAAGGAAGAAGCTAATATTACGGTATCTGTTGCACGATATGGAACAAAATTTAAAAATTATAGCGAAATAAACTAGTCTTATATATGACAGCATGTAGCTAACGGAAGCTGCAGTTAGGGGGTGGAACAGTGGAGTTGTGTGTTTGACTTTGTCCCCAGGAGCAGCACTGTGTGCTAATATGTGACTCTGCTAGTGTCCATATGAGCTTGTGTTGACTGTTTGTTCTCTTACGCAAATTGACATTCGTTGACCAGGGGCCTTCACTAGTACACAATTTAATCGATTTCCCAAATTTTCGATTCCAACTTCATTCCTAATCTCGAACACGTACACTATATGATGTGATCACCAATACCTATATTGCTGATCAGATCATCTAATGTACATCAAATGTTTATGTTATTGACACCATTGTATCTGTGAATTAGTTTTCTTACATATACATACTGAAAATACAACGTTCAATAATTGTTGCTCAGTACATTATCACAATTCTAAATAACATATGCTGCTTCTGAACAACAAAAACCGGCCTACAAACCTACTAATTTATATCCATATTTTGTTACGAATGATTAATGTCATTGTATTAACAGAGTAAAATAAAATTTGTATGCCAGCGTTTTGAAGAAATCTCCGGATGTATTTCCGAAGCGATAAAGCCTAAACGATATAGGCTCTAAACAAATTGTGAATATTTTATAGACATAATCAAATATTAATATTTTCAAAAGCATCTTACATAAGTCTGGAAATTCATGACTTTATTATATTTTAATTAACAGATTACATTGCCTCATGGAGTACAGTAGAAGAGAAGATAATAATCTACTAGCCCGACAATAAATTATCCTTTTTGACGTAAATACGTCTATAAGGAAGGGTCATTCGGTAAAAAAGTGTTACGAAAAAGTGTTAATAAAAAAGTGTTACGAAAAAGGGAAACGAAAAAGCGTAACTTCATTGTTATGTTACCTAGGAAACGTCATTTATTTACTTAGCATTGTTATTACCTATAAAACATTACATTACCTTACCTTACATTACATTACATTACCTTACATTACCTTACCTTACATTACATTACATTACATTACATTACATTACCTTACCTTACCTTACCTTACCTTACCTTACCTTACCTTACCTTACCTTACCTTACCTTACCTTACCTTACATTACCTTACATTACATTACATTACATTACATTACTTTACATTACATTCATCTACCACAGACCCATCTTAAGCGTAACTAATTCAAGTTGAATAAGCAATGTCTTAATCAAACTTATCTCAATTGTAAAGCATGTATAAAGGAAATATTTAGAATAAAGCCAATATATAAACTTCCTTTCTGTATAGACGTATTTACGGCAAATTCTCCGGAACCGTGGTTCCACTATCACTTTTTTATGAAACCTGAAGGTTCATTCCCGTGTTCAAAAAAGTCCGTCACTGATATCTGTCCTAAGTCAGGTTAAGCTAATCCCAATGCTCAAACTCTATTGCTTCACGACCCCTTTCAATATTATCCTCCTATCTGTGCCTCGGAATCCCAAGTGGTCTCTTGCATTCAGATTTTCAGATTGAATCTTGTATCTGTCTCGTATTTATCGACACATTTCACGTACTCACCCATTTCGTTCTTCTTGTTTATATCACCCTACTAATATTTATTACAAATTACAAAGCAACTAATTCTGCAGTGTTCCTCCATATTCCCGTTAGTTCGTCTACTTTGGACCCAAATATTCTCCTCAACATTCTGTCTTTCACACCTTCATTTTTTTCTTCCATTAAGAAAAGATGATAGCGTTTATTCTTATAGAAAACTACAGATAATGCTGAAAACATATACCAAGAGGAAAAATATTGTGAAATGAATACTCGCAAACGGTCCCTGAATTTGATTAGCTATAAATTGGTTAGTGAAATGTTTTTTTGTTTCTGTCGATCCCGAATATTTAGACTCTGTAGCATTTTTGAAGGACTTCATAATCATCTTTATAACATAATTTTGGTTTATTGTTAGATTACTCTCACAATTGTCTACACCTATTTTACATATACGCCCATTTCGTTATTAATTAAGCAAAAATGTATTGTACATGCCTGATGGTGATATAGAAGTTCAAGTAATAAAACAAGAATAGGCTCGTAATTTGGGAGCAATAAGAAAATGTTTTCGTTATGTACTGATTAAATTAATTCAAGATTATGTCCAGAAGCGGAGATTTTGGGTACTACGCTAAACCATGTGGTTCCAAACAGAGATAATTGGAAATTTAGTTCCCTTAGCCAATTAATTTGTTTTTGATGTGGATAGGAATCAAAACATGAACTTAATTTATGAATGCATTTTTATTGTAAGTTTTCTTGTTTTAAGGACGACTATTTTATTAAAACAAAATTGCGTTCGCTGTGGGTGGTCCTCATACACGGAATTTTTGTGGTTATTTTTTTAAACAAGGCGTAGTTATCATGACTCGTGTTATTGGAATGAGACCAGAGTGGTTGAAAATGCAAGCAAAACAGACATGTTATGAAATGGGTATGTTTATAAATATCAAGCTGTTTGTTGCGGATGGGTCTAGCTATTGGGCATCGGTGGTAAACCAACATCGGTTTCTGACGGTGCGTCTAATGCGAAACTTAGTAGTTGAACAAAAAGAGGAAATTTGTCTGTAACACCGGTCATAAAAATATTTTTGTGTTTGAACTGTTTGTACAATACTGAAAATTTCATGGACACTTATTTTGCTGAACGGCAGTCTCTCTATTTGAAACCCGTATTACTGTTGTGTTCTTGTGGGAAAACTGCAAACGTCTCATACGTGGCATACAAGGTAATTTTCATCATTTTCCCGTCTCGAAACCATAATTTTATCGAAAACTTGAAAGGAAATACAAACTTATCTTCAGCAACATTCTATAAATATTTTAGTCACAAAGAATCTCTTCCAATAAATGAAAATTTGATGTCCACACAGATTAAATTGGGTAATTTTGGGAAACTTTTTTGAATAAGAAGAAGTAGAAGTAATGTTAATGTTCCTAACTTCAGTTCCAAATCTGTGCTGTCTTCTGAGAGGTAAATCTGGATTTCACGATGAAAGACAAGAAACATTATTTTAAAAACCCATATAAATTACAACACATTTGTGTTATGGAACTTCTGCTGTCGAAATATCAGTGTTTCTTGCAAAAAAGTTCTATTATAACTGGAAGGTTAGGTAAACAGTGTAAAATATTTAAGACCTTTTCCATTCTAGTCTATCACTAAACATTTTACATGTCATCATATTCCTGACTACTGTGTGAAACAATATGTCAAATTAATCTAAGGAATTTTAAAATCAAAATATTTCATAAGTAATGCAGATATTATCAATTTAGGGAACTTAGAAAATGTAACGCATAAAATTAACAATTCTGGATCCTTCACTCGTTTATTGCATTTAGATTTTCAGTATGCAAATGTTGACGTGTGTTTATGTTTAATCGTCTTGGAAACTGTGAGACTTCCGGAAAAGAATATCAACCTCAAGAAATGTTTTGCGCGAAGTATTTATGTACTGATAAATATGTAGCAGGTGGCGCTAGAATTACGCTCAAGATGGGAGCAAAACGCATGCAGGATTGCATATAAAGTGGCTATTAATATCGTCTCAGTTTAACTAAACTTGAAATGTGTCAACAAATTCTCTTACTTCATAAAAATCCAACCACCATTTCTCAAGTTGTACATATATACATATATATTTTGGACAGACAGAATGTGACATTTAAATTGGTGCTTTGTAGGGTTGCAAATGAGTTTAAGAAACTATGGACAAACGATGGATAAAGTCCTTCAGAATAATTACATCCTAAATAAAGTAGCAAACTAAATGAAGAACAAATGACTAACACGCAATAAAACAATTCTGAACTCCTCCATGCAATTTACTGCCTTGCGTGATTGCGAAGGCACATCAAACAAAGCAAACCGAGCTTAAAGTCTATTTGATTATAAGCACGACAGCTACATATTTTGTGATGGTACCCCAACAACACCTACATTCCATAATTTGTATATTCGGTTTCACACAATTTTTCTCAGGATTGTTAATAATATTATTTGGTATCTGTAGGCAGTATCGGTTGCGTTAGAATTCGCCACCAGGAAAGTCAAAGATAGGCAGGAGGGTTTGCAATTGAATGGAACACATCAGCTATTGGCATATGCTGATGATGTTAATTTATTGGGGGACGACATAAATACAATAAAGACGAACACAGAAGTTTTACTTGAGGCTAGTAGAACGACGGGCCTAGACATAAATTCAGAAAAAAAACTAAGTACATGTTAGTATCTCATCATCAGAAGACAGGCGGGCAAAATTAACTTAGGGTAGCTAATAAGACCTTTGAAAGGGTTACAAAGTTCAAATATCTGGGAACAACTATAACAAATAAAAATGACATTCATGAGGAAATTAGGAGGCGACTTAATTTCGGAAATTCTTGCTATTTTCTCAGTTCAAAATATTTTGTCTTCCCGTCTGATTTCAAAGAACCTGAAAATTAAAGTATACAAAACAATAATCTTGCCTGTTGTTTTGTATGGGTGCGAAACATGGTCTCTCACTCAGAGGGAGGAACGCAGATTGCAGGTGTTTGAGAATAGGGTGTTGAGGAGGATATTTGAGCCTAGGAGAGAAGACGATGGGACATGGAGAAAACGTCATATTGATCAGCTTAAAAATTTGTACTCCTAACTCAATTTTGTCAGGGTGATTAAGTCGAGAAGAATGAGATGGGCGGGGCATGTAGCGCGCATTGATGGGGCAAGAGGTGTGCACAGGTTATTGGTCGGAAAGCCTGAAGGGAAGAGACCGCTGGGGAGACCTAGACGTAGATGGGAGGATAATGTCAGGTGGGATCTATGGGTGATTGGAGTTGAAGGAAACTGGATTTTGTTGGCCCATGATAGGTTCAGGTGGAGTGCTTTGCTTAATTCGATGATGAACCTTCGGGTTAGTTAAGCAGTATCTTTAGCTTACCAGTCACAAAACTTTGCGCTTCAAGCATTGTTTAAAAATGCGCACTAAATCCAGCTTGTGTCAAAACTTGAACCCTCAGAATGAGTGTCGTAGTCGAATGGTTAACTCTCATGAGTTCAAATCTCAGCTCGGAGAATGGCTATCTTGACTGAGGTTTATCGTGGTTTTACTCAAGTAAACGTCGTTTTAGTTATTTAAATTAGACCATGACCGCTTCCTTCCACATCCTGTCAAATTCATTACTCAGCGTCATCATCTCATCTGATGGTAAATAGTCCAGATACTGAAAGTGTAGTTAATGAGAACTGCTGACATAACTAAAGCTTCAGCACGGAAAGCAGACCATGAGGTCCGCTACTTCGAAATTACTATAACGCTCAATTCTGATACGCGTTATGTGTTCTATTCTAAGCATTAGAGATGTTAGACATGTCAGACATGTACAGTATGTCACTAAATGGTAGCAAAAGCTCAATCTGAAAAAGAATTCCAAACATACATCTTCCCTTTTTACGTAAGAACTGTCCATAATTCAGTCCACGCACGAAAATGCTTCTACACTGTGTTGTTAACATATATATACAATTATCTTTTAGTGCTTTGATATTTTTGTTAACGCTGTTGGTGTTGTCCGTATCGATGTTGTAATCTTCGCTAGTGTTATTGGTACTAGTAACTTACAATTATTTCTTGAGAGACATTAATTACCTTGGTTTTTAACAAGGTACACATTGTGCGAAATATAACAATAATATACAGTTTCGAAACGCGTTGAAAGTAAAAAGCATGTAATTTACATGTATTTTATTTCGCCCGATACAGTTCACGTACTAGAAATTAACTTAATTGATTTCCAATATTTTCCTTATAAAGGTACAAGTGTTAAATTAAAATATATTTGAGAAGTGCAATTTTAATTTCATAAAAACGGATTTCCAATCAGTATTATAAATTGAAAAAATTTGTAGTTCTTTGAGGATGTAAAATTAGAGGCCGAACCATACCACTCAAGTTCTGAATCCCTCCTATTATGAGGACGGTGATATTTGAATATTCATTTAAAACTGTAAATGAATTTTTGCTAATACGTTTCGAAGCAATTAACTGAAAGAGCTATATTACAGTCACACACTTTCTTCCAATAACAATGTATCAAGTGAAACAAGATGGCTCTTCCCTCAATTTCATTGTTAAAGCCACTTCGCCTCTTCACATATTTGTTTGTGTCCTGCCATGAATGTGCCTGTCCTCCAGCTAATTTATAATTGACATTCTTTATTTTTGCTTACCACAGACGTGGAAATGAAACAGCTTAAACTGCAAAAACCACAGTATTAAAACGGATTGCTGTTATCTACAATGTTGCTTCTTCAATAAGTCACATGTTTGGAACGTTACATATACGCATCAGTAATAACCAAACCGATACCAACGACATGCAAAATAGAGTCCTTTGTGTTATTGAAGGTATGAACACAGTGACATCATAAATTGTAAGATAAAGTAACACAATCTGAAAACATTACAACTTCTCGGTGTGGAAATTTGCGGTCTTCTGTCAAAATTTATCGGGTTCGAATTTTGATCTGGAAATGGGTCATCTTGACTGAAGTTTTCTCTGCTTTACTCAGTCCCTCTTCGTCGTGATAGTAGTGAAGAAAGACCATGAGCAGGCACTTACTTACCATTGCCCCTTTCAACGTCACATAATTTTTGCATTCATTTTTTTTTTTGGGGGGGGGGTGCTTTGCAGTATTTGACGAACCTTGGCCTCATCACACATAGAGGTTCCTTAATATTTGTAGACATTTGGTGATTAGCTCGCCGTAAGGCCTCTACCTATGCAGGACACTACAACACAGAAAAAATACATCGATGCTTTGATCTGGATTCGAAAGCAAGATCTCAGTGACCAAGAGATGAAGACCGAAGACCCCACACCCCAGACCACGCGGCCACTGCGACCGACAGTAAATAAAATCAGCTACAACAAAAAAATTATATTTACCTAAAGTATTCTTCATTCATATTATATTAAATATGAGTTTCATGTACCATATTCTTATTTTAGGCCTGTTTATTTGGATTTATTTATAATATTTCGAATGAGCTGTACTTCAAAATGGTAGGTTACAGTCTACACAGGCGCTTAAATTTATGTTTTATGTGACATGATGTTTCCTGTAGGATTTTAAGATACACAAGTCAAGCAGGGAATATAACTTTCTCTTTCTATTTAAAAGGGTTTTCAGCTCCGGTTCTTTTACTTTCTTATATTTTCTGCACTCTAGAGAGTATGAACAGACAATGCCGTATTTAACCTCTATTTTGTAAAACGTCATATGTTTCGCAGCTTTGAGCAGGATATATTCTCATCTCCAGCCACATTACAGATTTATTATATAAAATGGGTGGGAAATAACAGGAGATACGAGGTACCGGAAGTGCTAATTATCGGGGCTCTCCATAAGATGGCCTATGAGATGGAAGATTTTATTCCCGACACAGGCGATATATTTTTTTCGTCACGTCGAGACTGATTTTGGTGCTCACCTAGAGCGGTGTGTTGCCCGCAGGTAAAATAGCCACTCCTTTTACATAAAACGTGAAACTTTATGTTCACTCCTCTTGAACACACCTTCATGAGGCGGTATTTAAGTACAGAATAAATGCTACGTTTACCTTTCGAACAAACGTTAAACCGTCGAAGCACAGTGGCAATTATTTGTACCACCTTCTATAATACCCTCTCTGTTCATTCTGACCACTCAATTCCATTGTTTGAACGAGAAACTATGGCCGAGACGATGCAATACGTCGTCTCCTTAGACATCGTTATAATATCTTTGCCCATTAGACCGAATTCCTGTACAGAAAAGGAAGAGATGTTCCGACGCAACCAGCCAACTTCTGACATCTTTAAACCCAATTTACTTCAGCAACCAATTGTCACGGAGGATGAAAATGTATGTTCCGATACAGAAACACTCTTAAGGTACAATTTGGCTGCACGCGACAGAGACAAGCGACCGAGGCAGGCGACAGAGTTACGAGACCGAGACTGGTCGCTTCCTGTCTGCTCTCTGTACAATCGTATGAAGTACAATTACGAGCGCGAGACAAAGACAGGCGACAGAGACAAAGCACAGGAGACCGCTCTCGGAATAGTAGTGTCTCGCGACGGGCTTAGGCAGCACGTGTCTTGTTGAGTAAAATAATGGCAGAAATTAAATTTACTGGTGACCAAGATGAGCAATTGGTAGAATTAGTAGGAGAAAACCGACCACTGACCACCGACAGAAAGATCCTTCTTCACGTCTGGTTTTGAATATTGAACTCATAGGTTTTCTTTGTTTCTTTCGCAGCAAAAAACACAGCAACACATCATCTTCTTCTTATTCTTCGATTAACCTTTTTAGAAGCACTTTTGTACTCATTTTTCACAGAATATGTGCACGTATGTCTCAACAAAACAAAGAAAACAAACACTTTGCCGCATGTCTCGGTCGTCACCTCAGAAGTGTTTGGCGACAAGCTGCGATGTGTCCGTCTCCCGTCTCTGTCGCCTGCCTCGGTCGCTTGTCTCTGTCGCGTGCAGCCAAATTGTACCTTCACGGTCAAGTTCAGCTACGCTATATCTCAGGTGGTTAGTCGCCGGCTTGATATCGCGAAGGCCATGATTCATGCCCAAGACTGTTAGAGTGGGATTTGTAGTTGACAAAAGCATCACTGAGATAGACTTCATTCTCCGCGTCCCTCGAATTCCCCTTTCATTATAATTCCATCGGTACTCCATTTTCACTCATATACTGTCTCGAAGACGAGCAAAGTGACCCAGTTTCACAGCCACCTAGTCTCAACCCACGACAGACACTTGAAAGCACGATAAGAAATGTATACTACTCGTTTTAATATCTAATATCTCTATTTAAAGGTTTCGTATGTTTCTTAGAATAAACATCGATTATTTCTCTAAGAACTTTAACTGCTTAGTATTTGCCACTGATACGCCTTGTATTTGATTTGTGGTATAAACAGACTTTTCAAATAGTAATCCCGTTCATGACAACCATTCCGCTGTCCTGTTGGCGAGATTATCTGTAAATTGAAGAGTTTTGGTTTTGAATATACATACTCACACAAAAATAAGCGTGAATGAATTATTCAATTTGCTTGCGTACAGATTTAATGCAGGCTGTTATTTATCAGAAAGTAGGGGCCCTACTGGGGCCCACCCAGCCTCCTCTACAATGGGTACCGGGGTCCTTTCCCGGGGGTAAAGCCGGCCGGGGCGTGATGCTGACCACTCACCCCCATCTAGTGCCGAGGTCAAGGAAGAGAGGAGCTATACCTCCACTCACCCCAAACGCCTACATGGCGTATAGTGGGACAAACTTTACTTTACTTTTAGGGGCCCTACTTATCGGGATAGCTCAGCCAGTATAGTGACCAGCTACGGGCTGGACGACCGGGGTTCGATCCCCGATGGGGGCAGACCATTTTCCCTGTAGCCTCTGCGTCCAGACTGGCTCTGGGGCCCACCCAGCCTCCTCTACAATGGGTACCGGGGTCCTTTCCCGGGGGTAAAGCCGGCCGGGGCGTGATGCTGACCACTCACCCCCATCTAGTGCCGAGGTCAAGAAACAGAGGAGCTATACCTCCACTCACCCCAAACGCCTATATGGCGCATAGTGGGACAAACTTTACTAGGGCCCTACTTATAGCAACTTATGAAAGCTAGATCTACGCTGGATAAAATCCAGAAACCGCATTCACGATTACCAAGACGTAGTAGGATGAAGTTTAACACACAGATGGGTGCAAACAGAGCGGAAGCCGCGACCGTTCAAAGATCGATGAAGCTTTCGTATGTGGCACTAAATTCTATAATCTCCTTGAATAATAAGCATATAATCAAATATAAAATGGGAGTGTTAGCTGTCCTTGAGGTTTGTTAGTACCACAATTTTAATCTTAATTCCTTTTATATGTGGTGAGTTTTTAACTAAACACTGGAAGAAATGTGTCATTATACTATGCAGTGCGGTGTAATTTATGCAATTGGCTTATCAACAATAGTTGCATCTGAAATAAAGCAGAGTCAGAGTCGACAAAAACTCAACAAGGCGAAACCATATATTTAAATATCTAACTCCGACGGACTACAAGTGACCACTCTTTATTTTCCTATAGGAACAGAAATTCTTCTGATAGTTAACATATTACCGCATCCTTCTTAAGAAGCCAATATTCTCTCAGCTGGCCAAGAAATGCTCGTCTGTTATTGAACCAATGTCCACCGCCGGTTTAAAAACAGCCCGCCTCATTATTCTATAAATGCAGTACACGGCCTTCCACTACGTGATCTTGAGATTTATTTTAATTATATTTTCTCATCTCTGCCTAGGTCTTCAGAGCTGTCGCTTCCCTTCAGGCTTACCAACCAAAACGTTTTCAGCATTTTGCATTTCCTCCATTCTCCGCCCACTTCACCCTCAAAACTACGCATTTTGGGGGTCCTCGTTTCCTCCACCTTTTACTTCATTCGTCGTATGTTCGAAACATTCTCAACCTGTGTTCTTTCTGTGGCTTGGCAATTGCTCGAAATAAATCGAATCATGTCAAAAATTCTCTTGCTCTATCGATCTAATTAATTTTACTGTAGATCTACACAAACCACAACTAAATGACACACAGAACTTGTTAACCAGGGTCACTGACTTTGATTATGCCGATTTTGACCACAGGCTTACCAAAACACCGCCACATAACCTCATGTGGAAACGGTCCACAACCAAACAAGTTATTAACATGGAACTTATAACGAGGAAGAGAAACCACTAGCAATAAATATTCCTGTACAGCAATTATTTTAATTACAAAGAGGATCGGGACTAAAGAGCCAAGTTCCTAATAACGTCTTTACATAAACAACCAACGACGAAACAGATATGTTGAATAGATATTAATCTTCATAGCATACTGCATGTGTCATTGTCAATGTTTAATGGTATGAGTAAACACACGAAGTGTGTTGCTGTTATTTTTAATATTATTATTGCTGTTGTTATTCTTCTTATTCCTGTTCTTCTTTATAAATGCTTTTAATTTTTCGCAGTCAGTTTTTCAGGCCCCTACGACAGTTCAAATTCGTAAAATAAAAGCGCTGTTTCGTAACTGAAATTGTGATAAATTGTTAATGTTATATTTGTATTAATATTCCTGGAAGGATATTGTAATCTGATGCTGATTGCAAATATTCGGCAACTGATGATCGTACGATTCGTCAACAGCGGTAGTCTGAAGTCGACAAATGCTTCAACATAAATGTTGTTTGAGTAAGCATAAAATAAAATAAAGTTCAGTGAAAAACAGTAAAATAGTGCACGCTGTATCTATGGGCGCCATTGTATGAATTATCTCTTACACGTAATAAATACTAACAATTAAGATACAAACATAAATGATTTGTCTTTATCGTCTCATCTTCATCGAATTGTGCTACCTGTTACGTCTACAAAGATGGCTGTTTTCTGGGTTGTACCGTCGAAAGTATGTTAGAAGTTTACCAGCGTTTCAGAGGTTCATGCTACCACTATCATCATCACCCTGACGATGGAGGCTCCACAACCTAGAAGACAGCCATCAACATTGTGTCGCGTTTTCTGTTCATAAAAGTTAATTAAATCAAATCAAAAAGACGACTTACCTTCGACATTTACGGATCCGAGCCGCTGAACAGAAGGAATCCATGTAACTCACGCACTGCACAATTAAATGCTAAACTACAGAAACCTACATACGTCGAGGTTTGATTTATACAGAGCTTCCTATGCCAAGCTAATTCTCCGACCACTACTTTAACTAACAGCCCAGATGTTTACAAGCAACTGAAACACAAGGTCAAGTTCTGTTCGAGCGCTTTCACTGTCCACATCGCAGTTCGCTCACTGGTACTGTTTACTGTACTCGAAAGCGCACAGCAAGACGAGACGAGAACAAACCCTGCTCATGTTACAAAGATGTGGGCGAGTTCAAATTAATTCCCATGTTTCTATTTTTAAATCTAAATGGTACAAAGCATTGACTGAAAATGACCAGTTCTTATGAAGAATAGACACTACTGAAATCTTCTGCTTGGACAAAAATTCGACTTCAGCTTAAAATTCGTGTGAATTAACTCTAGTATATTTGTGACCTAGTTTTATAACTGATACATTCGTAAATATATTACTTTCAGTAAAATAGGCTCATGGGTTTAGCTGTCTCTGAAACCGATTATACTCAATAATATCCTTACGAGAGTGTAGATTCACATAAAAAACATTTAATACTCACTTCGGCTTCTTCTTAAAT
Organism: Zootermopsis nevadensis; assembly: GCF_977971745.1. Classification (NCBI taxonomy): domain Eukaryota; kingdom Metazoa; phylum Arthropoda; class Insecta; order Blattodea; family Termopsidae; genus Zootermopsis; species Zootermopsis nevadensis. Next base: position 14,462,436 of record NW_028259162.1, read on the forward strand.
TGTTTAATTCTGATTTACAGTCCTGAGAACGCTGAAACCGTTAAATGCATGATCCTGAAAAAAATTAATTATAATACATAATTTTAAATAATGTTTCTTAGTTTCGTGTGATATAAGAATTTGTGTGTGGCAAACGTGTGTAATGTTATCGCGTTGAATAAGATATCTAATCAACCCATACACGTAGATTCAAAGTTTATGAACTGTTTTCAAAATTGAGAGAAGGGAGGGAGGGAGGGAATTTAGCGCACATTAGATTTGTCTTATCCGTTCAAGGACGTAATTGTTTCTTTGTATTAATTCCGTTACCACTGGTTGGAATATAGTACGTTGTCTACAAATTAAATATAACTAGGTATTTACAACATAAAAAAAGCAATTGTGAGACTTATTGAGGTAATTTTTTACAAAGAAACATTTAAGGTTTTGAGCATTTATTTATTTATATATAACTTACTTAACGACGATTTTCCATGAGCTCATACTACATAGAGTCGAATGAGAGTATGTTAGATGAATTAGAAAGGATGTGGAGGAAAGAGGTCGTGGCCTAATTTAAGGCACTGTCTCGGCATTTGCCTGGGGGGTCTGAGCAAACCACAATAAAAACCAGTTAGGATAGCAGGTCTCCGACCTGAAATTTTAACTCTGGATCTCCCGAATACGAAGGATGAGTATTCACCACCCGACTATGACGTTCGGTGTTTTAGTGTCAGTTCAGATTTTTTGCCATCCGTGAGCTTGATTTTAGAAATTGCAACAAATTTGTAGGCCAAATTGTACTTACAAACTGCGTGTGCACACACACACACATATTTGATATTTGACAATAAAGAAATGAAACTTCTCTTTTATAACACTGCAGTTATCTATGATTGTAGCCTTAATTTTAGTGAAATATAATCAGAATTTATTTTATTTATTTTAGTGTTCTGTGTGACGACAGGTCCATATGAACAGGATCCTTCCATCCTTTTCTCGGACTGGGACCTGTTCATATACGTTCTTGGCAGATGATCCAGAAGTGGTTTGCCATTGCCTTCTTCTGTGTGTGAATGGAGTAATTGTTGGGATGCCACGGAGAAACCGGGGAAGCCCCCGGAGGAAAACTCCGTGTTGCCTAGACCACGGCCTTGCCCAACACAAGTTATAAATTCGGGCACCAATATATTTAAACATCGTGTAACAGCTTCTATTCCTGCTTTGGATACATTAGGTGTTATCATTTTTATGAAGATTAATATAATTATTTGAACTAACATAATACATTATAAATCTCTGTCAAATATATCTTATTCCTTCTACATGAATATGAAAACTTACAAAAATTATTTTCCTTATGAAATATTAAAACGTGTATAATATATGTCTTACAAGCTATTATAAAATGGCTGAACTCAATTATGAACAACATTTGGTTTTCATTTTGGTTCCCATCCTCGTCTCTTTTTTTTGTTACAGTAAAAACTGTAAATCATAATTTTGTGTAATAATATTAGAACTATGTATCAATTACATCAAATTAATTGTCATTAAATGAGTAGAAAAGAAATATGTATTCACTGTATGTAGAGAACACGTTGCAATGATATATTTCGTTCAGCGGAGATTCTGCTTACCACATGATTGCACCGGAGATTCCTGGTTATATTATTATTGGCACGTTTATTAATTTTCTATTAGTATCATGATTAATTTAGTAATATTTTACAAATTAAATATTAAAAAGCATCGATTGGTAAGTTTTCTATAACAGATAAATAAATATTTAAGGACGAGGACGTGGTTGTGGCCTATTAAAATACTATCTCGAGACTTTCGGTATTTGGATCGAGTCTGTAAACCGGAAATTCCAGACTAAGACGCAGGAGTGCCAACACTACATTGTCAAGTTCAGTGTTTATGTATTCTAATTGTGATATGTAATCTTGTGGCATTTAAATACTTCATTATAACCACCAACGTACGTATGAAGTCATACTATTACAACTATTGAAAGGAAAACTATACGTTTTATCTATAGGTTATTTTGCACTTATCTATTCTTCGGCAAATACCCTTATAAGGGCACCCATTCTAATTTTGGATGTGTCTGAAGATAGTACGACTTTGTGACGTACTTAGTAAATCCTGGATTGTAGTTTGATTCGGTTCCAGTGTTTAAGGGAAGGGTGTTTTGAATTTCGTTTGACTGTGGAAGGAAGTATAGTGGCATGTAATGTTGAGGTAAAACGTACGGGAATTGTTGTAATGTATTTGGGTTGTATGCCAAATTTTGTAATTGTAGATTTACTGGATAATTTGGCAACATGTATTCACGTTCAGAATTTTGTTTTGAACTTCCTTCGTTATTATTTAGGGGTTTTGATGTTTCTTGCACGTGGTTTAGCTTGGGTCTCAGAGGATTTATTGGGTTCCTATATATTGCTTCTTTCACTGGGTACTGATACAACAGTTGAGATCCTAAACTGGGGATGTTCAAAAAGTTCTGACTGTGCAAGAGTTCCTCTGTTGGTACGTATGACAGACTTGGTGGGACTGGTTGCTGATAATTGTCTGTATACCAATTGAGTGGCCCATTTGTTTCTTGAGGATACTGGTTCATTTGGTACTCAGGCCATAAGTTACCATCGGGGGAGTTATAAAAATCTACATTGTACGTCTTCGGATTCACTTCTATAACGGCGGATGCATTTGGAGGGGAAGCATAACTTTTGACTTCAATTTCTACAGGCTTGTCGATACTTCCCGATTGACTAGGAAAAATGTTAATTTGCAAATCGCGCTTCACAAGTTCGCTTTTGGAATCTGAATCTAACGGTAGATTGAGAGCTTTGCTGTCTGTTGGCACGGATGTCTTTGCAGTTCTTTGTTCTTTGAACATCAAAGCGCTGTTGCTATGGTCCTTCTGTTTAGAGGGTTTCTGTGTTGTACTGCCTTCAGATATTTTCTGTGCATGCGACTTCTTAATTCTACCATCCCCTGTATTTTCCTCATTGCTAATGTGTTTCTTAGTGGTATGGTAAACAGTAGAGTCGTGCTTATTTTTCGTGGCGTGGGAATTGGCATTTTTGTGACTTCCGCTTGAAGTTGCATCTGCAGCTGGAGCTGGTGGCAATGGTACACCTTCTACACCTAGAAACAAAATGGATTTTCTTTAACGGTAGAAACAATATATGTTCATCAATATAGTGCTTATAAGCTATGCACCTTGAAACATGAAACAGAAAGGATGTTTTGCACTGTCAGCACTTATATCAAACAAGGTCGTTCAGGGTTGACCTAGACTTACACAAAATATTTCTGCATCAGAATGACGAAATACGCTTCGTGGCAGATGTTGGCAACAGTGATCCCACTCCCACACACGCGCACATAATCACGCCCTTCACGTTTTCACATTAGAATCTGTGCAAAATGACGTGTCTCAATCACTCCGAGAGTAGAACAGCGCTGTATCGTCAAATTTCTGCTAAGGGAAAGCGTAAAACTGGCTGAAATTCTTCGCAGGTTAAGAACACATTATGCGGAAGAGATCTTATTATGTGTAAACATATAAGATTGGCACAATAAATTTTTTGATGTCATGAACATGTTGCTAGCCGACCTCATGGTCTCATGCAGTCGACAGCCGTCACAAATGTAAACATTCGTGTCGATGAGGAGAAGTTTTTGGAAACTGACAAAATGAAGTAAATATGAATGACATTAATATTGCATCCACAGTGTGCATAAGAGTTGGGACCGAGAGACAATTATTCGCGAAGACTTATTGTTCAAGAATGTGGGCGCGCAGAGGGTCTCAAATATTCTGACCTCGACCAGAAGGTAAAATGTGTTTCTGTGTCACCTGGCAATCGAAAGCGGAGTGAAGCTGAGGGAGAAATATTTTTTTGAAATGACGAGAGATGGGTACGCTACTTAACTCCATAAACAACAAAGAGGTCTAAAGAAAGATGTATTTTCCTTAATTGGCTAAGCAGTCAGCCTAATCCTTGAAGATGCAGCATAGTCTGATAGACGTTTCAGAGGTCCATTATGCCTCCATAATTAGGGCGATAAATAAGCCGTGCCAACTAACAACAACTAAAAGTCTAACTAATGTTAAGACCTCGATCGGCACAAGTGCTTTCAGAGTTGCTGGACTAAGGGGTTCCCCACATCAGCTGACTTTGAGTCGAAGCTCTCATTCAGTGTTCTGATGTCGTCGGCGAAGTGTGGAATTCCCAGATCCTCGTGTATTTGCCTCTTACTAACGTACCAAGGCGGGTTAGTCGCAATGCGAGGACACTTGGATTGTAACACCTGCAGATTCCGGACGTGGCTCCTGGCAGCTGATCACCAGATCAAGCATGAGTAATCCATCATAGGACGAATGACCTTCTTGTAAAGCAGCACACTGTTTCTGACGGATAGGCCACTTCTCCTGTTAAGGAGGGGGCCTAAGACGCCAATCGTTGCGCTGCCCTCGACGTTCGTCGGCCAGGTAAGCCCGGTGTCAAGGGTCACCCCAAGACACCGCACCGTTTTGACCCATTGTATCTGCTGTCCGAGAAATTACACTGCTCTGGACTATTGGATACGTTTCTTTGCCTTAACGAAGAGAACTGCGGTGCTCTAATATTCGCAGTAACATCCGTAAAAATCTCAGTTACTTAACGTAACTCATACCATTACACATATCGAGACTACTAACCGAAGCACATTATAAAAGATGAACTGAATTTCACTGAGAATTCTGCAAATCTATGTAATTTACAAGTAAAATCAAATCACTCAGCCACTGTTTAATAATACACAACTACATTTCTAGTTCCTTTCTCCAATTTTGTCTTCGTCCTACCATTTTTCTTAAAAGTCCCGCTTGACTGTGGTGCTATTTTCGTCTCCCGCAAATTGTCTATGCCGTCTCCACGTTCTCGTTTGATTACATTCAACGTATGATCCACTGCCTTGCAACATTTCACTTAGTACGTTATACTTGTTGCAACGTAATCTGTTCGTTGCAAAAGTCATAAATATATGAGTTGATTACTTGTTAAAATGTCTTGTAATTCTCCTTCCGAAAAGTTTGTAGCTTATGAAATCACTGGTGCTTCATATTCTATGATGACAGCAAAGAATGAGGGACAATTATATGTTATTTGTTTTTATTCAGGGGTTCTGCTACCGTATTGAAAATTACTGGGACTTTTAAATTTGTATCAAGACAAATACTTGACAAATATAGAAAAATACAACACAATAGACGATTTTTTTTGTTTGTTTCCGTATTTTTGAATTTTATTCTCCCCAAGGTATAAGATAATCAGGCCCTTATTATAATCATATTCCTGCATTTTGTAATGTATTGGGATAATGTAAGATATGAATCGCAGTAACAACTGCAAAATTTCAAATTTTGTTACTAGACTAAAATGGAACAAAGTATCTGAGATACTAGTGTTTTAAGCTATTTTAATTTATCGTAATATTGATAGCAATGTAAGCGAAGATTTGATTCAGATTCGACTGCTCTGACTGAGGAATGATAATATTAGCATGATTATGCGTTGCTTTTCAAAATAATATAGGGGACGTCAGACGGAGGACCTAGATGTAAAATTCCACACAATCTATGCCTGGCCACTAGAGTGAAGATGACCGGTATCTAAATACTTTATAAGACCTTCTACATTACTCGATTTTGAATATAGAACTCCGAACACCACTGCCGTCAATGAAACCCTGGGATTCTAGTTCATAATCCATAGCTGAAAAAGTGTAACGGCAATTTTCCTCCACGCCATCTCTACGCCTTTAAAAAATACTTTTCGATTATCATGAGATACACCTTTGCAGGGCAATTAATGTTAATCCTATTGTCGGTGCCTTTGTTACTACATTTCTAAAACTCTCGACGCTAACTACATATATCGGGCTTGTGCAATATTAATAATCAGTGATTGTGTTCTTCAGGTACCAGGTTCCAATGTGGGTCGGTTCACTGGCTACCCTATTTTCGTGGCTTCACTTGGTTATTTTATCGAACATCGATATAGTACCTAAAACAGGCCACGACATCCTCCCTCAAAATCCTTACCTACTCACACTTTAGCCTATTATTCCCATTTCATTTGAAGCTTTACAACATGTACAGCCCAAACAGCATTGCTGATTGACTTGATAATCGATTTATCTCTCACATAATTTCTACACAACACATATACAAATTCAGAATAGTGCATTTTAACTACTAGGCTAAAGTTTGCTTCACTGTTGTTAATTACGTTCGGAAAATATAGTATTTTGTGTGCACTGATAGTACGTAGGTATCAATCAAAAACGGATATTTTTTTCCAAGAATTGGTACAAAATAGCCACCCATATGCAGAACTCTATCAACAGGACTGGGTATGGAATTGCACGTGGTCCAGGGTGATGACAGCAAACGCTAACACAAACCAGCATTAGCAAAGGTCTGAGACTGTCATCATGGTGGGAGGGCTGACTGTGAAACCAACGTCAGTGGAAGCAGGTATGTGCTTTGGTTCACCTCAGAATAAGCAACAGATCCCATGGAGTTGATTCAGATTGATGATGTGTTTACATAACCACATGTCAGTTAATTTTGTTCCAATGGCTGTTCAGAACAACGGTTACACATAGGGTGCATCAAAATCCCCCACTATTATGAAACTCCCTACTATTAACATGTTGTTAGAACAAAACACAAGCTGAATAATGAAACGTTCTACAGGAAACTTATGTCAACATTCACCCAAAATACTTTTAAGTTTCTATAAAATGACGGGCCTTTTGCCTACAATTATATAGCATTTTCTACGGACTACCTTACATGTTGATAAATATTTGAAGTTTTCATGGCGATAACAATTTGGGTAGTGGCTCTTTAGGACTGATATACGATAACAAATGTTTAGCAGCACTCCCAAGTCTTCAGAACAGAAGTCCAATAAGAACGCCGGTAACACTGCATGACGTAACACAGACGACCACATCCACATATTTCCTTTTAATTTACATTTATTCACCTGGTCGAGGGATGTGCATCTTTTATGGAAACAATCTGTTCGCCATAGCTTCAACTCGAATTCTGTCTGTAGTCAAGTAAATTGAGTGGTCAATTTTACAATCTGTAAATCTCTGAGATGTAATCCATGTTTAGGACTCCCAAGTGATCTTTTTCTATGCACTTCTCATTTTCTCGACATGTCATATTGCTTTTTTTTACACTTCGTAATTTGTGCAAAACCATCTCTCCAAGTCTGAGGCTTTTGTGGGATAATTTATGTTTAATATTATGGCTCCTGATATTCTACGTGTGGACTGAAAACCAGTTTTCATGACGGCAGCATAGCAGTTAATCATTCAACGATTGCTTCAAATAAGGTTAAAGAGTTATTATGCTAGTGGCAAACCCGTTTTCCGACATTAAACAACACAACAATGGAAGTCAGTTATAGAACTATGTCGCGTTGTCATCAGATTTCAGTTATAATTTTGGCTCTGATGTATTGTAATTACATCCAAGCAACTAGTAACAGATTTCCCTATTTATATGCGTAATGTTCGTAACGTTTCTCATTGACTCTTATCATCTCGACACAACACATTTCAAAGGCTGGATCTTTACGTAGCACAGATTCAAATCTAAACTTTATGCAATGTGATTATCAAATTTATTCAAACTGTAACATTCTATGTTCTTTACACCAGTAAGTACCAATGTTTCAGAGTAGCAAAATCCCTATACAATCATGCTGAATATGTAGGCAGGTTGTTCTTAAGAAACGCTGGAAATTACCACAAGACTGCACGGTGTAACAAGAATACCACAATTAAATCTCATATAATTTTTTGTTCCTTGATTATTTTACTTTATGCAATTTTCGATATATTGAAACTCAGATACAGTGACTTACTTAGGCCTTACGCATTCACTTTCTTAGCCTATCATAATGGACCGTTTCAAACCAATTATATAGACAATTTTTATCAATTATATTAATTGAATACTTCTTAGGTCTTCTGGACAGGGGCAGATCCATCGCAAGACCCCCAACACACACAGAACGAAAGAGTAAAATACATATACATATCAGTGACCTGTACGGGATTCGAAACTATGATTCCACTGTTTCATGAGCGATCACAAGGCTCGTCAGTTACTTGATTATAAAGAAAATCTCTACGGTATATTAGTAAACCACAGTCGACTTCATTACTGCGCTATTGATCAAGATGTTCTGAGATACAATTGAGATTACATTACTCACCGGAAGAGCTGAAGCAGAAGACGGCTGTAACAAATAGGAGACTTAGCACGAAGATCGCAGGTCGCTGTGGTGTAATGTCCATGGCGATATCACTGTCGTGCTACAAGCTGGCTTGATTCCGTAAAGACTTCGTCAAGATGTGTGCGTTGAACTGCGGAGGAGCCGGTAGTGGTAACGGCAGAGCCTCAGAGCCTGATAAACTCGATTGTCACTTTGGATTAGATAAGCTTCCCCGACTTTTTCTGGGAGTTGTTTATGTATTTGTGATTTTAGATGGGCTGGTGACTGCAACAAACACAATCATATTTTCAGCACAATGAAACTATATTAATGTTTCGGTCGAAAAAAATAATATAAGCCTTTTAGTACTAGACATATTAATCTGACACAGTCCCTGTTTAAATTGACAAATGAAAAAATATATAGATGGTTTTTTTTATAAGTTAAGGACGCTGCATCAAATGTAGATATTTTGGCGTCGAATGATATTGAAGCGATATATAATTAAGGTATAGTTTGAAGGACTGAGATTAAGCTATCGTCTCAAGAGGTTTCTTCTCATTTGGTTTTCTAACAAGATTTTCGTATTACATTCTTGCGTCCTCCATTTATGTTTCATATAAAACCAGCTAACGATTTTTCATTTTTTTTTGTATTTTTCGCCATTAAATCTGATTTATATCTTCTAAGTTACCCGAGGTGAAAATATTCAGTCGTTCGAATCCCCTGTTTTGTGCCGTTTCATGGATAATCTGAATGTCCATTTCAATATTAGCTCTGTCGCTGATTATCTACCTGTATCCCACTTCACATAGCATTTAAAACATTTGTTATCAAATTGTAGCTATATCAGCGTACAATTTGAGTGAGCTATTAAGCCTTAGAAGGTAGTAAAGGTGCTTAAACACGAATAGAAAAGGGAAAATCTGTAACTAACAAAAAATATTAGGGAACCTGGGTGGGCAAAATATTATAACAGTAAGTAATCAGCAAATAAATTTAGTGAGTAACAAACAGAAGTCGATTGAAACTCAGTTTTAACTGAAAACATTCCGTGATGTTAATTTTCTGAGCGTTTTATTCAACTTAATACTTTCAATATTTGTTTAATATTTTTCTTTTACGGTATGCTTGTGTTTCGGTTTTACGAAGCCACGCTAAATGCTGAAGGTATTAAGTTTTAGTACGAACATAGAATTTACACTCAACATAAACTTCGTAAAACAATTTACTACTTATTTAACCGTTTGTAGTTAAATTTCAGATTTACGTAGGTCACCTCGATCGAGCTATTACGCCTAAATACTTATTTATTTTTACGTGGACGATCTGGCTATTACTAAGTAAGACTTTTCTCCGAAAATACAAAGATTGACAGTGTCACGTGGAAACAGGATTGAGAGTTTAGAGTAAACATTCTACTACCAAACCCCAAATCCGATTGAGAAATATCTATACGAACTGTGTTATAGTCTTATCTTAAAAACCTTGAATTTTCGTAAAACTTCAGCGGTGCTGCGATTAGATAGGTATTTACGCAGTTTTTAAAATACGCTAATCGTTTCATTGTCATTTTAAAATAGGTTTCAATACCCTCATATTCCTCGTTCCCTCATCCGTTACATCTGTATGATACAAATTAACGAAGGATATGGAGGGATTACTGTGCGTAATTAAGTGCCACGCTATGCAGACATGTTGGATACTGGAAGAATGACTCCACGCATTTAAAATCTATATTCTAAATAAATTTGAGTGATTTGCTTTACACCCCGGCCGCTTCATCCCCGGAAACGAACCTCGTCTTTACAGTAAGACAAGAGACTGGGTCGGTTCTGATATTTTAACAAATTTGTATGAAACAAAACCAAATGTTGGAAATTGTTTTTTTTATAAATTTTGCATAAATGTTATAAATCTTGATAAGAAATTTATTGTAGTTTTATTATGTTGGACATTGCTCATTTGTAACATTATTAAATAACACATTTACGGAGTTGACTTCCGTCTTTAAGGCATTCTAGTGGTGTAGGGATTCACATAGGAGTTTAGAAATAAAATATTTGTGATTCTATAACGAAAACTGCCACTACTATCAAAAATAAAAATACACAATGACAACCAGTTACATGAATATGGAATAGAGCAAGCTCCCAAAATGTCGTATATAATGTTCAATATATTTCATACCATTGAAGAGATCCGAAATGGCTGTGGTTTAACGGCCATTATGAAGTACCTCTGCAAAATTATGAAAGGATTTGTATATTTATTTGAGCAGTGATTCATTTCTGAGAAATCTGACTGTTCGTACAGATATTTTTATTATTTTCATATGCTACTAATATTATAATCGTCTAATGAAATCTGTAGTTCGGGACATTATTTTCCATTAGTTTTTCATTAATTATTTAATAATTTTTCTCCTGTTTTTTGTATATTTAATTCTTTAATTATTCTAGTAATCATTTCAATATTAAAGAAGCCATATTTTACATAGCCGAAAAGCTTCATAGGATACGCGTTTGGAGATGACTTGCATGAGTCATTGTCCCGTGTAGTCCGGTAGATTTTTAACGATATATATGAGAGGGCATTGCCGCCTCCATCGTCTCGTATCGCAAGAAGCATCTCTATGACGTCGGTAAACGTCTACCAGACTACTCGGCACGAGTCAGACAACAGCTATATTCACACTCACCGCCGTGAGAACGTGAAATCGCACTCAGTCATAACGGTTTCGTCAAATCAAAATAGTTGTAATCAAATTTAAAAAATCAGTTAACGTAGGCAAAATGAGACGAACCAGAATGTTGATTTACTAGAGACACAGAAAATTTACAAGTTTACATGAATCATTAAGGTAACGGCGCAGTTTATCAAAGCCGAATTACTGATATAATTTGAACTTGAAACCTTGCATACCGTTCACTGTATTGATATATAAAATCATGCACTAAGTGTCTTTTAAAGTGTAAACAGTTTTGTTTGAATGCGTGATTTTATATATTGTTACTTAAGTACACCAACTTCAAAATTAAGTCCTCCAGACACATCGAGTTTTGGCATTCTCGGTTATAACGGCAAGAAACTTTGACTTGGCCAGTCTGCGTACGAAGAGAAGTCGAGGGATCCAAGTGTAAATAATTAATCATGAGTCCGTGGTGCTTCATATGCTAACGTTTGTTCACTTTGTAGCGGCACATATCAGACATAAAGCCACGCCCTGTGTCAAGAAAGCAAGTTTAAAATGTAACAAGTAAGGGTGGATGTTCTACTATGACTTTTCCCCCTAAAACCACTAATTCCCGTATTTGTTCCCGCCAGTATAAATTCTCTTTCTGACGCAAGGAACACATTATGGGTGTAACAGACAAGTGCTTCTCACATTTCTAGACAAGCCCCTGCGGATATTGTGAATACCACAAAAAAGAACAAAATATCGATGCCTGTTAAAATTCTGATCAAACTGTTAAAACAGCTAACATAACCTTAACTGGCTGGTTATCCGACTACACTGTTCTTCCGCCTTTACCCTCAGTCCAGTTGTAACTGTTTCATTACTTTTCGATACATGCGCTTCAAAATCACGAGTACTTCGAAATGTGACGAATGATTTCAAATCTCAATTATATATTTCGTTCATTTACAGCAATTTCTAAATGTTTCTATAACTGAATAATTCGTTACAACGCCATTTTGTTTAACTTTGTCCACTGCCTGACATTATTTATGAGGTTTGCCCCACCTATATCTCGATTACTTTTTGTGCTTGTAATGACAAAATTCATAATTACCTTTATTCTTTTATTTTAGTGGCAGTGGTTTGGATAAAAGATTTTGTAATAAATCATCCATTGAAACGAACTTTTAGAAGATAAGCAAGCAATATACTGGAAGCCTAAGAATGAGAGGTTAAAATAAATAGATGTATAGATGTAACAAGTAACTGTACGCTTACATAAAACATGTATGAATATGAAAAGTCTACAATTAAGAACATTTAACAACCAAGATTTAGCAGCTGCTGATTGCGACCGCAATTTCAGCATCATATAAATCGGCGCCTGCAATAAGTACGCTGGGAGAGATACCAAAGTGTTAGGTGATGGACGGCCATAGTGTCCAGACCTCCACCAGTGTTACCAACCATTTCATTCGATGGGCACCTGAGAGAAATACCATAGGCCAAATAAAATATGTAAATTCCTACATAGATAGTTTACTGTCCTATCGCCAAGTGGGTTAGTTGGTAAGTTAATTGAAACTCCATCATCTGAACAAGATATTTTTTCAAGTGCTGTAAGAAAATGTATGTGAAATGCGAAGCGAAATGAGGTTGATAAAACTGTTGTAGCTTATTTGAAGGTACTGTTCAGTTATTTACACGTAAAGAGTTAAGAGTGAATAAACTTGTTAAGAACATCTGTCATGATATGCTGATTTCCGGATGACATTCGAAAGGGCACATCCCAAATAACAATTAATCTTGTTACAGCTCGAGTTAACTTATTAGAAAATAAATTTTATGATTATTATATTTATATTTCTTATTATTAATTGCAAAATTTCCTGTAAGTAAATTATAGGGACATTACAAGTGCCACACGAGCTATTTTAAACCAGATTTTACACTGATTTTCTATGCCAATAGTTGGAGTACCAGTGCCTTGACGCTGACATGTTTTTATTTTCCTTTCCATTCCACCATGCACAATCATTCTTGCATCTTATTCGAACTAAGTAATCTATGCAGTTTCTACAGCACTGCTAACTATCTTACAAAAGACCTAAAATGCTAAATCGTTTTTACGGTATCTGTATGCCGTTGCTCCGTTGCTTATCAACAAGATACCTCTTTCATTGTCCTGCATTTCCTGCTCCTGTTACAGGAGATGATGAATGCCTACTTTGTGCCGTGAGAAACAAGACGCAATGTCAAGTACTTCCTGACCAATAACCGCTCATAGGAAGGACCTGTAATCTTGCCTTCACAATGGAAAATGTTTAAACAGCAGACGAGCTTCAAAGCACGTAAAGAGGGTAGATTTGCTTTTGAAAATATAATGGACATTATTGATTTTGTTATTTCAAACAGTTCACTATAACAACTAGACAATAAAGTTCCATATCAAATAATTCGTAAGCAATATTAAGTAAAAACGAAAAAAAAACATATACTTCAGTCGGAAGCAGCCTATTTATGGCTTTCAAAAAGCGCCCAACGAACACGTTCTCCTTGAAGATGACAACTATAAAGTTTGCTGAAACTTTTAGTAACGTGTAACATTCGATTCGGCTAATTCCCGAGCATGAAAGTTTTAAATTGAACTCCAGCTGCGAGAACCTAAGAGCAAGAAACATGCAGTCAGAATTTACCTACTTTACTAACTGAACTATCTTTGCTTATTTTAATGGCACTGTAAACGGAATTTGTCCTCTAGTTTGGTTTAAGATTTAGCGGTTTACAGCGGCACTGTATGTTTCCTCAGTACAATAAAAAGCATGATTGTGGGTTATCTCGCCGCTGTATGTCGTAGCCTCGTGGATTCCCCTAAGAGTTTAACTTCTTCACACAATTTCCCTAAAGGTCAACCTCAGGTCTACAGGGTAAGGATTTATGTGTCACAAAGCAGCAGCCCGCAAGTGTAACAAGAGAGAGGGAGACCAAAGTGAACATACAAAAACCTTTACAAAAACATATCCGTCATAAAGTAATTAATTGTCAAATATGATCATAGAAATACCTCTGCTATTTCACAAACATGGAATCTACAAAGTACTTTCCTTGTTCGGTTAGACGGATGGCTTTTATCTGTTTTATCTCTGTCTAAAGTAGGTCAACCTAATAAGTGGAGCAACACAATGAACAGACCGAAAATAGAGCAAGAGACAACGGCACATTGTTTGGTTCATTTTCATTCAGCTCAGTCTTTTGATGCAAGCCAAACACATCGTTTAGCTTCGAGAGCACGTGCACAGCTATACTTAAAGACTAGGATTTGTGCTCCTATCAGACAGAGTTCCATACGATGTGTTGCCGTCAATGTCACTATGGTCTCTGGATAAATTCTCTTAAACATCTGTGAGTTTCTCATGCAGGTGAAGACCTCAATGTGGATTTTGTGAGTTGTAATGCCATGTAGACTTGTAGGTAGTTATCTACGCTTCACAGAAACATATTTGTCTTCGTTTTTAGGGCTGACGATGAAGACGGTATAGTCTTCCAAAATTTTGGTAACTACCGGTAAATAGAAGTCGACATGGCTTTAGTACATAGAAAAGCAAAATCGACATGTGTGTGCACATTTATCTTTTCAATTCTAAGATCAAAATGTAGTTGTTTGTGATGTTTGATTCATAGGTTAATTAACGAAACTGTTTCAACTCAGTAAATTACATAGGGACGAATGAAATGGAACTACATCGTGGACGGTAAGTGTATACGAATATTAAAACAGACAGTAACAGATTATTTCGTTATTCTTTATCTAGAGTGGGTCACTTTATAAAACAGGGTTCTTCGTGAAATTATTTAATGTTACAGATTTTATCCGTAAACCTTCGTATTTATTATGCTTGCAATAATACAACAGTATATCTGTTTCCTCAGATTAATTGGCCGCAATCTTTAGATCCTAGATTTCACTATCCTCACTAAGCTAGGTGACCCGTACAATTCACTCACCTCCTCGTTATGCAATATTCTAAATTTCCCAATTATTTCATCCCTTCTAGGTCTAAATATCTTCCTGAACACCTTGTTTTCAAACACTTGTAATGTACGTTCTTACCTCAAGGTAAGAGACCATGTTTCACAACCATATAGAACAACAGACAAAATTATTGTTTTATCCTGATCTTTAGTGTTTTGAATAGCAAACGAGATGATACTTTTTATTTACTTTGTTTACTTTAATGCTGTTTTGCTTTAAGGTTTAAACCTTTTTATTCTTATAGTTACTACCACGCTGGAGTAAAACTATACCTCCAATCTTCATTTTAATACCTTTTATTCTATTTACTCAAAATGTATAAGTAAATTTAGTAGTAAATGGGGCCCACTGTATCAGAAGGGTTAAGATTCACAATTATGGAGCACTTTTGATACTCCTAAAAAAGCAAAGACGCAATTTATTATGGCTCTTTTAACGGTGATTTGAATATGGCTCATCAGGTACAAAACGCCGAAAGTTGCCATGATTAGTGGATGGCTAATTAGAAAAAGATATGGATGAAAGTGGCAGTGTTCAATTTACGGTTCTACTCCGACACGAGGCAAAAGGGGTGTGTAAAAACAGCTCAGTGGATGATAGACGTTTCGGGCTGACATTTGAACCTCCGAAATATAAATCAAGAATACTAACCACTCGACAGCAATGTTCAGTCCAGTACATGCTGTTTCCAAATATTTCGTGACATTTTAATAGAGATGAAACGTTGTACATTCTTTTGTTCATACAGTGGATATCATCCAAAGACAATACCGCCATGAAGATTGGTCCTTTTATTCAAGAAAATGATCTGCATGTTTAAATTGCTTGTAACAACATTTTACTGTCATATTTTGTATCTCATCGTTCTTAAAAGCTTTGTATGAAGGATTATAGCACGCTGCTGTGTTTGCATTAGTAACGAGAGTTTTGGTGAGGGGGGAAATAACAAAAGCCAGCGATTCGATAGTGTAAAGGCATGGAAAGACGCCATTCAAGAGAAGCCAGTTTTTCTCGCACTTCGGCTTTACTCCATGTAGCAGTACTTCACTGCTGCCTGTCAGGACCCCTATTAGCATTGTTATTCAGAAATATGAAATACTGCGCCTTGATTTCTCGTTCGTTTATTCAGTGATATGGAAGAGACGAATCCAAGCATGCAGTAGAGCAGTTCTTCCTCATTCCCGTGCGGCTCGTTAAAATCTCTCCCCTAATGCCACAACCACACCGTGAGGCCAAGTTACTGGTCTCGTTAGCCGCCTGCACCGTAGTACCTTTCCCAGCACCATCATAGTCGCCGTCATGCTACCGCAGCCACTTTGCAATACTTTAACCTACCGACTCGACCTTGCGGTAATGAAGGTGTTTACATGCGGCCAAGACGTCGGGTAATTAGGCTAGCATGGAGACGAAATGTAGGGGGTAGCAAAAACTACGATGCCTGGAGTGGTACTTTATTAAAGCAGAGAGAGGCAAGCATGTGAGAGACGGGCAGACAGGGTCTATTATGGCGGAGACGATAACTGAACTGAATAAGTGGCTTCAATTATAGTTAACGATTTACGTGGTACAGTGAGATCAAGTACAGGAAGATCCAAAAGCTAACGCGTGTCTTATATAGTAGAGGAGATAACCAAATCGCATATATTTGTCAGGACTTTTTCCATCTTCTGTTCTTTAAAACTACGACGTTTCGGAGGCTGGTTCTGTCTCCGTCTTCAGGTGAGAGGTGTCTACTCTGTTGGGTCTCTTAGATAGAGCTAGTCTCTGTCACTAGACCTCTCACCTGAAGACTGAGACAGAACCAGCCTCCGAAACGTCGTTGTTTTAAAGAACAGACGATGGAAAAAGTCCTGACAATGAATAATTTTAAGTGTAAACTACCGTAGTCAAAACCCTTTAGAATCGGATATTTTTGTTTTATTTATTTTAGACGTACATTGTTGGATGCAATGGCTTGTCACTATGAATGGAAAAATTAATGCATAATTCTTTAAAAATTAAGTGGCGTTAGATTTTAAGCTCACATATTTTTTAAGTTTTCAGTCATATTATTTTTTTTTTCGATAAAAATACGTTTCGGGAGTTTAATCAGCTTCCGTGATCAGGAGAGGGCAGTGTAACCTATTCTGTTGGATTCATTAGTTGGAGCAAATGTTTACGTAATACATTGGCGTTATAAATACTTTAGGAATTATTCTCTTCTCTCAGAATAACCGTGTAAACCACTGAATGATTATCATCAACTGCTACTATACAGAATAATTTAGTATTTAATTCCATACCTCTGTAAAAAATACATTGTGCAGTCGCCCCACTCTAACGTATCCCTGGGAGTGTTTTAGTTAAGTAATCTCACGGACAGCTCCGTTTTCCTCAAAAAGAGTCATAGAAGTGACGCAACTGTTGTCATTCTTCAAGGCAGCTTACAAAATAAACTTATCTTCTGTAAACATGAGTTTCGAAACTTATATTTATGCAATACATCTGAATGAAAATCCTTCACATTTCTACTATTCAAACCCTGAGTGTTGGTTTCATTCGGTACCTTGAAATTAGTTCATCTCACAGGTAGTGTATCGAAAGATCCTTAACTAATACGCGGTACGCAAAGTCCTAAAAATTGTAGCAAAGAGCGTACATTTAAAATCATACATGGATGTGTTTATATTACTAATAAACAGGACATCCATATTTTGTACTCTTCACGAAATATTATTAGAATTATCAAATTGAGGATGAGATGGGAGAGACATATAGAGAGCATGGAACTGAGAAATGCATATATTTCGGTTTAAAGTCTAAAACTCGGAAACAAAATAGTTGTAAATGTAAGAATCATATTACAATTTATCTCATAAAAATAGGATTTGGAGTGCGATCTGGATTCATATTGAACAGTATTATTTTATTTAGTGTTCTGTCAGACGACAGGTCCATATGAACAGGATCCTTCCATCCTTTTCTCGGACTGGGGCCTGTTCATATACGTTCTTGGCAGATGATTCAGAAGTGGTTTGCCATTGCCTTCTTCTGTGTGTGAATGGAGTAATTGTTGGGATGCCACGGAGAAACCGGGGAAGCCCCCGGAGGAAAACTCCGTGTTGCCTAGACCACGGCCTTGCCCAACACAAGTTATAAATTCGGGGACCGCCGGGAATCGAACCCGAGACCCCAGAATTACAAGGCCAGCGTTCTAACCACTAGACCACCGTGGCGGGCATTGAACAGTACGGGCGAAATATTGTGAATACATTCATGAATCTTCGGATCGTAAAATAGCGAAATTTCTTAAATAGCCGAGCACACAACT
Organism: Zootermopsis nevadensis; assembly: GCF_977971745.1. Classification (NCBI taxonomy): domain Eukaryota; kingdom Metazoa; phylum Arthropoda; class Insecta; order Blattodea; family Termopsidae; genus Zootermopsis; species Zootermopsis nevadensis. The sequence continues at coordinate 14,480,741 of NW_028259162.1, forward strand.
AGCGTCAGAATGTGGACTCTAGTCCATTTACGTAATTATTTAGTTTACTAACAAAGTAATGCTGCAATGGAAAAATAAGTTCCGTATCACAACGCTTCTGTAAGGGTATCTTTGCGATGATAAGAAATTAAATAAAATCAAAACAAATAATTTTACTTTGGATGCAGTCATGATCACTGAAAAATGTCTTTATTTATTATCTGTAAGCTTAAAAGTACCTAGGGCTCTTGTCGTTAGCATAGAGACCAAGTCATGTAGACTTCTCCTACACATAGGTAGAACATCGAAAGCTGATTATTACTATAAATTTAAAAATTATATTCAGGTCTCTCAGTACCTGTATGAACATACAGAGATGTCTCTTAAAATCGTCCACGACCCACATTCCTCGATATTAACCATTCAGTTGAAAAATAATACATAATTATCTCATTCAATGAATCACAAGGTATGAAACTGAGAAAGTGGTTTTAACGCTTTTAAGTATGTTAGCGCTGAACAGCGCGTTTTGTAGTTCATATGTTCTTCGACCGCTAGAACATTAAAGTAATCTTAGTTAAAATCTTGTTCAGGCAATGAATGTTTCTGTCCGCTTCCGCTGTATGTTATTCTATGTTCCAGTTATTGTAACGTTACACTCGCTTGAAACCCAGGCCTGAATAGGACTGTATACTTAATCTTCTTTCCAATCTGAAATTTGTCATTAAGTAAACATGACTACTGTTTAGTATCCGGAATTTTGTGGATCGATTTTATAAACAGCTGCGGGCTATTCACTACAGGCAAATACTTCATTGCGAAATTACTTTTATGCCAGGACTATTTCCTTCCATACAATTTTCAATTTATTATATACAGATATTTTATTTGACAGTATAATCTATAATATATATAGCTGAAACATCGTCGTTAAAATATAAAACTTCTCTTGTTTATCGTTTTATGATAGGTAGTCAGAATGCAAACTAAACGTATATTAACTTTAAAAAAAGGCAAACGTATTTTTTTTCCGTTCTAAATAGAACAGATATATAATCAGAGGTGCTGGTTGACGTGCGCTATGGAAATTACAGCTTTATAAACCAGACTCCTCCTGCTTAATAACTGTAATAGCTAGTCCAAATGAGTTTTAAGATATGCCCCAAGATTGGACGATATCTTCGGCTTCAGAGTGTGTGGTAATTACTGAGTGTTTGGCGATGCGCAGGGTATTCCAGCCCACCAACCAACAACACAGAAAGATAGGATGAGGAGACTAACATGCAACACTCGAAAGATTGTCGCTTAATTTTCTGCCTTCCTAACCAAGAAACAGAATTCTTCTTGAGAAGCTAATAATCACTCAGCTGGTCAAAAATTCCTCGTCTTCAAGATTTATTACTGTGGTTATGAAAACCGACCATGGTCCTTACCCCGGGATAGTTAAATCAAGATAGAATTTAATTTTCTATCGACGCCAAGTATGGAGATGGCTTTCTTTTGCGTTAAAATGTATAGACGTTACAGAGATGCTTGCTGCCTCCGTCATAATGACAGTAATGACATGAAATGTTCGTAAATTTCTATCAAACTACGCCACGAAACAACCCAGGGGACAATTATCTCGATTTTAATCCAGTTAAATCCTCACACTCTATTTCAAAGAGGTGAACTTTATTATTATTCTTCCATCTGCGCTATCTTCCAACAGACCTCTGACTAAGGTGTTCCGATCTAAATTTTGTATGCATTTCTTAACCTCTCTCCCATCTCATTTTCCTTGGTTTCATCACTGCTATTAGTATCTGCCAAGAACGTATATGAACAGGTCCCAGTCCGAGAAAAGGATGGAAGGATCCTGTTCATATGGACCTATCGTCAGACAGAACACTAAATAATAATAATAATACATAATACAACTATTAAGGAGTTTTCTTTCGTCTTCTGTTATTTACTTCGTCTTAGTCCTTAGACTATTTCATGGCATTTTATGACAAACAAATATTTTACACACATGCAGATATAAGCGGGACGGACAGACAGCCACACGGAGCTCGGTATCAGTGTTCCATACAATAAATCTAATCTGTCTGGCCCTCCGATTATTCCACACACTTATAATAAGCCTCATCGCAAATCATATCGCATGTCACTCCTAGCATCGAACTTGCCACTTCGATAATTCTTGTGTCGATTTTTGGACTCATGCAACCAAAACATTTAAAGCAATTTCAACAGATTTTTTAACAAAATTATCGACTTCAGCATTACTCGTTATAGAACACCCCTTGCCAACGAGAAAGAAAATGCAGTATACATTATACAGAAAAGTGAAAAATCAATGGTTATGTTGGAAACGTAAAAGAATACCAAAGTTCATCCAGCTAGTAGTCAGTGATTAAAACTATGAAGTTTATAACAAGTCAATAGTACGAAAATAAAATACGGTTGACTGTACAACGCTAAGAAAATGTCTGTGATTTCCATTCAATAGACTTTATCCGATTCATTGATAAATAACCTAATCTATGATGAAACAGAAGGATGAAAGGGACCAAAAATGTAATGTGAAAGATAGAGGTGATAAATATATCCAAAACCTTAATGGGAAAACGTGGAGCGAAAATACTAACTGCAAAATGTAATAGATGGGAGAAAATATTAAACTTGATTTCAAGGGTATGATATAAGGTCATAACTAAATATATATGGCTCAAAATAGGGCCGGTGAAGGGCTCAGAATAACATTGGCGGGCTTATGTGAACACGGTAAAGAACATTTAGTTCCCAAAAACGCAGAGAATTTCTTGACTAGCTAAGAGATTGTTAGTTTGTCAAGAAGGACTCGGCATTCTAGCGTTAGTTGGTTGGTCAGTCAGTCAGTCAGTCAGTCAGTCAGTCAGGCAGTTAGTTAGTTAGTTAGTTAGTTAGTTAGTTAGTTAGTTAGTTAGTTAGTTAGTTAGTTAGTTACTTATTTACAGAAATAAAGAATGACATAGGCATATATACAAACCTTACAGGGAAACTAGACCTCGAAATCGCAGGTTATCACACAAACGCTTAGGACGAAGTTAATCATCTAAAGATCTATTTGTTTCAAATGTTAAAGAGCACACTAACGTGAACCGTGTCCACGTAATGACAAGCATGGTTTTCCAATTAACTACCACACAATCTGGTTACGGTTGATGCGTCAAAAGAGATCGTTTTAAGACGTGACAGGAAGTAGCTTTTTGCTGGAATTGGGACAGACTTGGATTGCTTGAGAGCAAACCGAACTTAGCAGCAGTACGTCTCTCCACTAAGGAAGCACCTGAAAGTCTTCATTTTACATCACCGTATTTTCAGTGCGTCTATCACACGCCAAGGTGTTTATTGGTACTTTTAACCCCATTTTCAGTTGCCATTACCATCAAACGACGCCGTCCGTCTGACATTATATCCTTAAAGCCATACCAAATACTTGCTCCACGAAATTGCCTCTATACACCAAGTAGACTTTAAACATCTAGGTCAAATAAAGTACTAGGCACTTTTAATGCACCGAATTAGCAATGCGATGTCACGCGAAAAGTTACCACCCACTCTTTGTGTAAATTAATTGAAGTAATCACTTCCTGTACTTCATAAGTACATATACTGCTTAAGTATGCTTTATACCTGTTACACACGCAAGACATTTCTAAAGGAAGAAGAAAAGAGAAAAATACAATCATCTATAGCTATCACAATGAAAAACAATGTCTTCAGATTCATTGTGACATTTTATTATATAATCTATATTACTTGTAATGTTAATGTTATCCCTTGGGATGACATTACTTCCCGCTACAGCGTGCTAAAATACAGCTCCGTCAGCTTTATTCTGGTATTCCATGGTTAAACTATGGCTAGCACGTCCCCTTCCGTTTTTCGGAGAAAGGGCTTAGTCCCTGAGGTCACTTGACTTCCTGCACCTATAGTGAGAATTCATACGTCGGTTATTCAAGGTCATTTCATCTGAGAGATATCTATTGTAGTCTGTGAAATGGTGTTCTTAAATTCCATAAAACTTCCCAAACCCAAACAATTAAAATAATAGTCATGTCTATTTATATTTATTAATTCCACAGATCTGTTCCATGTCGTATTCAACTATTTGCTATGGTCTGTGTATATCAGGATTCCTAATCCAGTTATACCTAGAAGGTAAGATATGACGATTTTAAGTTACATTTTCACACTGAGTGTAACAAAACAAAAACAAATACGAAAACAAATTTCTGGGTTTGTGTTTGGAAGCATGTCATTGTCATCTACATCAAAAATTTGCTTAGATTTGACGGCATGCATATATGGTTATGACTCACAAATACAAAATACCAGAATTTAGTACATGGATGATTAGCTATAAAACAGCGAGGGATATACGAGGTGCGATCGGAAAGTTTCTAGACTGCGCCTATAAAAACCCGTACACTTATCTCAGGCATTAAATTCATCCATCACCCTCGAAGTAGTTCCCCTGGGAGTGAACACAACGATCCCAGCGCTGCTGCCAAGCCTGGAAGCATCCCTGGAAATCTTTCTTTGTCAGCCTGTCAAGCACCATCTGCGATTCTGCCCGAATCTCTTCTATCGTCTCAAATCTCCTTCCATTTAGCTGAATTTTCATCTTTGGGAAGAGGAAGAAGTCACACGGAGCTAAATCCGGCGAATAAGGAGGGTGCGGGATGACGGCCATGGTGTTTAAGGCCAAAAACTGCCGAACTTTGAGGGCTGTGTGCGCTGGCGCGTTGTCATGATGCGTCGCATGTGGAGTTCTTCCTTTAGAATCAGCTGACAGGTCCCATAGCCTATCCCAACAATGTCTCTCAAGTCGTTGATGGTGCGACGATGGTCGATCTTCCTGAATGGCCTGCCGAATCTTCGTAACATTTTCGGGCGTTGTGCTTGAAGATGGTCGTCCATAACGGTCGTCATCATCGACAGAGGTTCGGCCATTTTTAAAACGTGAATGCCACACAAAAGTTTGTGCACGACCTGTTTATAACGAGAGACGCCTCTACTGTCTCTTCACAGCCATCAGACAGGTGAACTCTACGCAAAGCAATTGAATGCAGGAAAGAATTATTTATTGTTATAGAATGCCTGTGGGATACAACCTCAGGTTAAAATGTTTATCATTGACTCTCAATTCATATGTTTTTAATCTTTTACACTGGATGCCAATTGTATTACTTTCTGCGTTTGTACGAATAAAACACTGCAGCAGGGGATAGACGGACCTGGCTCAGTCCGACGTGGGGGAACAGCGTGTTGCCACCTCGGTTGTGATTTCCCTACGGATTACCGCATTTCACACAATTCGGTTTACAGTTCAGATAGACATAACGATATGTGCGTTTTAATTTTGTGCGTATTCCCTTTGCGTGTACAGTTTCCGTTTGATTGGTAGACAGTGGTACAAAAGAACCAGCATTCAAATAGCACTTCTTTTAACTCATTCCATCTGACCAGAGAGATAGGACAATCTAGTAAATTGTAACTTACAAGCCTATAATTGTATGAGCGTTTCAGTTTATTTCACAGCATGGTAACAAGTGTTGTGTTCGTATTACAAATGGTATGATAAATTCAACAAAACATGAAAATTTAATGTGCACTATCATTTAATCTTAAAACTTCAATCGCTCTGAACAACTTAATTCAGAAATGTATGATTTGAGGTTTTCACAGAGGTGAATATGAAGATTTCTATCTTCTGGGTTGTTTCGCCCTGTAGTATGGCAAACATCTACCATACTACACGGCGCAACAACTCAGAAGGCTGAAATCTTTGATTCAGAAAGTCAAATAAGGAACGAAAACGGGTCTTACTAATAAACACTTGGAGGGATACATGCGAATTGCAGCGAAATAAATTAAACCTCACACTGAAAGACTTGTAAAACAAAATACAGTCACATATCTCAATAATGATTGATATTGTTAAAGTAAATAATTGAGTAGTATGTGAACCTGTTTAAAAAGAATAATAATATCTAAATAAAATTATACTGACATTCAATAATCATTCAATTTTTCTGTTTGTCTGTAATTTATTCATCTTTCAATATTTTAAAACGAAACCACTGCAAAAAGGTCAACAATTATATATATATATATATATATATATATATATATATATCCTGTGACATACGAGCCGATAAGATAATGTAAATATGGTCCCTGGTCTTGAATGGTTGAGAACCCATTACATGTATATTTATTAAATAATGCCAGATAGATTGCGTTCATGTTTTATTATCGATTATGTGAGTGCAAAATATTTATTCGCATATTGTATTTATGATTGTAGAGGAAGATATATCAAACGTGGCACGGCCTTTCAGTAGACAAATATCACTTGAAGGATTGAAATTCTCTCTGGATTTATTTTGGTGTGGCGTTTTGAGTCAAGACCTTTTTGTTAGCTAACTTTCCGGTCTCCGTGCTTTATCTCGGTTAGATAACAGTGACCCGATATGTCGACGCATAGACGAGAAATCCTAACACAAGATTAAAATTAAATTAAAGTAAATGTGGGCTATGAAGCTTTCCTTCAAGTCGAAGTAGATATTTTATATAAATTCGTAAATTTTTTGCTCAAAGAGTATAAGATTTGTTTCCAAATCAAAATTTCGGTTCTTGTATAAACAAAACTCACAACATTCAATCGTTCCAGTGCAAATGCAACATTAGCACAAATACAGGAAATCCTTTTACAACGACGACAAATACATATTTACGCAGATGTACGTTAATCTTGAAGTTTTGTTTCGTAGTTTAATGGATACCTTTGAATGATTTATTCTCTCCTTCAATATCTTCCTCTTCTATTACAATTAATTTGTTTGTCTTTACATATATTTCTAATGTATTTTCTTCCTCAAAGTGATAAAAAATTTGTATAGCATGGAAAGAAATTTGAACCCAAACGCGTCAGATTCGACATTTTAGATAGCACTGAATGTCAGATACCTATTTAAACAATCCCTAGCAAATCAATTAGCTAGTTCTGATTAATCAATGAGTTTGTGAAATGATTCGTGACATTTCTCTAATTACCCAGTGGAAATGGAAAGTTGTATTGCTGATGCATAGCTCACTGTAATAATACCAAAGCCATAAATTTAAAATCGCCAAGTGATTGCAACATATTCAATATTTATATATCATGTAGAAGTAGAATTGTGAAATTATGTTTTATAACTCTACAAATTAACGTATGGATTTCTCTTCGGCGTAGCAGTATTGAGTGTGTAGAACATTTATTGCCAATGTAGGTACGACCGAGTTTAATTAATTTATATCGAAATCTTTTACTAAATACAGGTTATTCATAATTCCCTGACACATTACAAAAAAATCGCTAGACTTGAATGGTGCAATGGATGATAACATAGGACATGCCGATAGAAAGAAAAACTCTCCAAGTTTATTTTACATATATCATAAATGCTCTGTGTCCGTCCTTTGTAACGCGGCAGACGACAAGCCGCTAATCCATTTCTGCCCAACGAAGCAGCGCATTGTCATAGAGCATTTATGAGTACAATTCAATAACAGAGCCCCAAATCAACATTTCAGGTTCCTACATTAAAATACGTTACATGCCCACACCTCACAATTCATAAGAACCATTGTGTTTCTTTTCTTTAGGTAAGAAATTCAAAAATTTAAACATGAGCAAGACTTCAAAGGCAGGACCATAAAACTTTACGAAATACGCCATTTGCTTAAGAACGTTCTATGGTACATTGCGTTGCGATAGAGTTACCGACACAATATGGAATTAGTAAAATTTGCTAAAATATATCAGTCTATTTTATTTTAACATAACAAAAAATATTCGTTTGTCTTTATCGTGTACCATTGCAACATAAATTAGAAGATTGCTGTCGTCTTCTGGGTTGTTGCGCCGTGTAGTTTGGTGACTCATCGCCGTGTTGATGGAGGCAGCATGGACCTCGTTAACGTCGGTAAATTTTTACCTGACTACACTGCGCAGCAACCCAGAAGCCAACCATCTTTAAGCTCACAGTCGTGAAAACTTCAAATCCTACAACATAAATTAATAAATTCTAACATAAAAGATATATAATCTGTTGTTAACAAAACAAAGGAATAATTCTAGATATCGATGTTTCCTTTTGATTGTATTGAACATGAGATGAGATACGGTTTATACAATTTTTAAATTATATAAAATATTTGTCTAATTCTGTTGAGACTTCTGTACCTCGAGCTGCTATTTTGTGCCAAAAACAGAGCTATTAATTAATGACGCTCAGCGTCACTTCTGCTTTTACTTCTCAGCTAGGCGATATTTTTTTCATTACACATCTTATCGAACCCCGTCTAAAAGACTACAGTCTTTAATGAGGTTCATGTGTTACGTCATTTTAGTACGATGAGCTTCTTTGATCAAATTTAAAAGAAGTATATACGTTTGTCATATAAAATAACGGGTTTCATATTTCACAAATATATACAAAAACATTGTTCAGTCGACAGCATTTTACGAATGCACAAAAAACCAAATTTAATCCATACACGTCCAGTAGTGTTGGTGATAAAACGAGCACACAAGTAGAAGCAGACTATATGACAGACTCAAAATGCGTTCATTTTATCGTCTTCGTATACATAACGTTAGGTAATATTACAGTCTAGTTCTGCGTTCAATGTTATGGTATTAGCAGACATTTCTAAACACCAAAATGCCCTTGGAAACTCTTCACACCTTCCCGTGTGTTTAGCGGGACAGATCAGTTACAGTCGCATTGGTCTAATTTCTGCCTGTGATCTGCAACCTTATCTGGCCTCCACATCCAGAGCCGGTATTTTGAAAAGTGTTGGTAAGATATGTAGTTGGGTTCTTCATTTTTATCTTCACAAAATTCATGCATGTTAAAATCACCAGGCTATCACTCCTTTTAAATACATTGCCTTGTTTCTGGACAAAGAAGTGTACACATCTCTCGTCGATTCACAAGTGCTTCTCCGTCAGTTTCGCTGTATTTGACCTCCTGGTCGACGTCAGAATATTTGAGACCCTCTGCGCGCCCACATTCTTAAACAATAAGTCTTCGCGAACAATTGTCTCTCGGTCCCAACTCTTATGCACTCTGTGGATGCAACATTAATGTTATTCATATTCACTTCATTTCGCCTGTTTCCAAAAAATTACTCTTCAGCGAGATGAATGTTTACATTTGTGACGGCTGTCGACTGCACGAGACTTGTTCATGACTTCTGAAAATTTATTGTGTCAATTCTACATGTTTACACGTGATAAGATCTCTTCCACATAACGCGTTTTTAAACTGCGGATAATTTCAGCTGGTTTGATTTGTCTTTCACTAAAAATTTGACAATACGTTCCTGCTTTACACTGGATGTGACGGGAACAGACGCCATATTGTATTGATTCTAATGCGAAAACGCGAAGGGTATGATTGTGTATGTGTGTGTGGGAGGGGAGAGATAAGGTCACTGTTGCCACCATCTGCCACGAAGGGTATTTTATGATACTGGTGAACATAGTTTGTAAAAGAAAATCCGCGTAAACCTTGAACAACTTTCGTATGTTTTTTTAGGATTTGTGTTTTGTATTACGTGCGATTTCACAAACACGGTGATGATTCTTCAAAGTAATAATATCAATTTTTTCTATGATTGTATTTACAGGTTTTGAGGTTCCTGTTTGTTTGATCTTCGAAAATCTCTAAGTGTCTTATCAGCCAGTCGCAAGGCCTTTATTTATTTGTTTGTAGTGTTTTAATGACGCTGTCAACAGCTTTATCCATAGTCTATAGTGTCGAATTTGGGGCGATTAATGAATTTGAAATAATGTGGAAGCAGTCGTGACCTTATTTTAGGTATTATCCAAGCATTCTCTGGGGTAAATGAGGAAAACATGAAAAACTCAGTCAGTATAGCCGGTCTTTGGTCCAAGACTTGAAACATGCACCTTTCAGTACACATCAGGAGAGTCAACCACTCGACAGCGACGTATCATTACGTGCCCAAGATAACACAGATCAATAGTAGAGAGGTAGGTATACTTAGATTTGTAATCGGCACGTAATAACCACAATGCCTTATATGGAATTATTTATACCCCATACGCCTTGATGTTTACTTATGACAGATTTTGTCGCGGATGCAATTCTAATTACACTGAAGTTATAAATTATTTTTAATTACATTTTGTTAAATAAGCCTATATGAAACAATTTTATAATAACATTTCAGTTCTTAATACAATCTATAGTTCATATCAAACTCCGAATTCTGTACGTTGAGTCATTTTTACTTAAATTAATAGCGTATACTTTTGCTTTATGCCTGCCCTTTGAATCCCAGCTGTAACTGCATGTGACGCCACATTTTTAAATAATCGATTATCCTTCAATTTTTCCAGGAGAGTGTGATTCTCGGAGTAAACCGCGATAATTTCCTTTCACAGCATAAACTACTTGATTCGATGTTTTCTTTAAGATGCGGACAAAATACTTAAATATCAAAAATGAATTCACTGCAATTAATGGACGTACCAAATTTAATAGGACGCCGTTAAGTATTTTAAGATAAAACGTAACGAGATCTCGAGGGACAGAAGAACTCAAATATTTTTTTCCGTTAGGCATGCATTTTTAAAATGTATTTGAAATAACTTACATCATGTAAAAACCTCCACGTTGTAAGTGGTATTTGAACCCGCTTTCTACGGTTCCAGCAGTTCAAGACCGTGCAAGTCTTAGACCGAACGATCTCTGAGATGGCCATTATTATTTTGAAGCAACATTAGCAGCTAATCTTTCAGTTCATTCAACACCCGTGCGAGAGAGCTCTCCCTGTAATTTACTTTATTTTACTGGAACACTGCTTTAATTGTGGGTACTATGCGTAATAAAACAAACAATGTTTTAGGAAGTCTAATTTATCGGCAACAACAAAAACGGAAATCCTCAACTACTTTGAAGCTATCAGCATCCCAATAACATTACTAAATGAAACCCATCTAAAGTCTTCCACGAAATTCAAATGTCCTACTTGTGTAATGCATACAGATCCTGCAACGAGATACAAGGTGGAAGCATAGCTATTTAAATCAGAAAAACGCTAAATATTCAGAAATCCTTCTACCCAAATTGTAACACATGGAAGCCACTGACATCCAGTTGCATATTAACAAATTGTTGAATACTTTAATTTATATATAAACTGCCGGACTAAACTTGCACAGATTTCATTTTTGCCAGCGACTATAATGCAAAGCACAATACGTGACACGTTATAAAAATAATGTTTTGGGTCAAACGTCCCCCCCCCCCCGTGAACCTAACTCATAATCCAGCTAACGCAGATGTTATAGAACTCCCGTTATTAAACAACGTTCTATCGCACCTCACACAATTAAAACCATGGGCGTCCTGCCCCACACAGATCACAACCTACTAACAATCCGAAGCCCTGTCCAGTTAGACGAGCCGAAAACATCGTTTGTGAAACTAGCAATGTTTTTCAAAATTTGGCGAACATAAATTTAAAAATCAAATTACTAGGCAATAAAGCGACAACTACTGAAATTAATTATGCAGTTACTCAGTTTAACGACGTGTTTCATCTACCTGTTAAAAGACAATTCTAAGAAAACCTAGGACCTTTAGATCTGTGTGGGCCAAACAGCACCCTCGACACGCCTGATTATTCAGGAATTCAATAAATTGCAAATTAAATGGCAGGCGATATCCCCTTATGAAAGTCTTGCAAACATCAGACGGAAACAGACATCAAATGCCAGTTAAGTGTTACCTGGAAACGTACAAGGCGAGGTCTAGACCGCAGTAATCCTCGAGATACATGGATAATCACGAAACAGAACTCAACAATTAACACTAACAACATACCTCACTTAAATTAAATGGTACGCCTGAAGTCGCTCGTGAGGAAAAAGTGAACCTATTTGCAGACAAACTGCATGACATCTTTTCCACAAAACCAGACGTAGACCGTAATTTCTTTAGACTTTAGAGAATATCTTAGAAATTTTCTGAGTCAATCACCATTGCCGTCGGTGATAAAATCAAATCACCAATAGGTTGGATCTTTCGTCACTTAAAATCTTGCAAAGATGACATGCAGAAAATCGTACTAAAAAACGTAACCTCGCATTTATAGCCACACTATAATAACACCTCCATAACAAATAATTACTTCCCTTCTCAGTGGAGTGTTGCAGAAAGTATGCTTTCAAAGCATTAAAATGGAAGGAATACGCAGCTCTGAAAAGGGTTGACGGGGGACATATAATATTGGTTAGAAATGAGCTGAGTTAAATTAGGTTGACGTTCAGTGGGCAGATGTTCGTGGTGGCCGTGACCCTTCAGCCGCTCCTATATCAGAACAGGGTCCTTTGTAGTGGAATTAAAGATAGGTCTGTGAGTTTCGGTTGCTTTCCAAAAAACACGAAAACTTAGCTGATACCGTAATATTTACGCAATGGGTTATCGCAGTCAGATAACGGTCCCATTTTCTGGTACTCGAATCAGAAGTGTATTATTATAAACATAAGAATGTCACGTATGGCAACGGTTGCACGTAAACGATGTGGAAGTGTGTGCAACACTGTCGTAAGTGTATATAGACCTATTGATTCTAACATAACTCTGCTTACAAGGAGAACAGTTTTTTCACATAGGTTCAGAGTTAAGACGAGTGAGGGAGAAACCTGCTACATTTTATGTGCTTGAATCGTCCGAACAAGCCCATGAACACAAACTGGCGTAAATAGTATTCAGTTCAATTAAATTCAATGCTGTATCAACAGCCAGAAGGCCAATTACAGACACAGCACAGAGATGAGCACACGAACACAATAATAAGTATAAAAAGGATATAACAAACATAATACAAAAATACATTAGTACATAGGATGCTAATACACAAAGAAAATTGCTCTAAATACATTAGTATATTATAACAAAAATAATAAAATTTCTTTCAGTTTTTCACAACAGCAGAGCCTAAACGGACAAAGACTAATAAAAATCTTCAATACTAATAAAAATCTTCAATACTAATAAAAATACACTAATAAAAAGAACATTATAATAAATAATCAATCTAGACACTTTCTCGCACAGAAAAAAAGTCCCCGAAGAAGATGACTATCTTCACCGCGTATTCGCAAACATTTTCCAAATAACCACCTTTAGATGATATTATCCTGGCATTTAAATACTTTTTATCTCTTCCTTCTTCGATTTTAAGCGTTTAATGGCATTGAAGTCTTTGCTATAATTTTCCATCATATGACGTATGACAGGAAGTAAATCGCTGTGTATTTTCGGTTTTAGTTTGACTAAATTGACTACAGTCCAAGAATAAATAACCTCTAATACAATGGAAGGTGAAAAAACTGCTGGAAGAAAAATTGTGAAAGTTTCTTCTTATCCAGAAGTATGACCGACCACATCGTAGGGACTCATTCACCTTTTCGGCTGTTAATAATCTGCTATGGAATAATATGTTTAAATAATAAATAATTAATGTCATGTTTTCTGACATCAAGTTAGGATATATGTATAATTAACATTCAGACTTCGAAGTAACTTAATATATAAAGGTATTAAGCTTATTCGTATGGTAATGTAAATTATAATAAACTGCAATTTTCAGAAATTATTAATTGCATATTATGAAGTTTTGCAGCGATTTTCCCATCCAAGACGTTTTGTTATGTTCTGTCGGTACTAATGCAATTTATTTTAAAAGAATCCACTGTATCGCAGTTATTTGAGTCGTCAATGTATTGTACAGGACCCTATATATATATATATAGTGTACATATACAGAAAAACACAGATATTCGTATTTAAAGAATGTTCAAACAAGCAGCTCAAATTTAAATATATATTTACGGTTTATTGTAGAACGTTGTCAGTAACTCAGACTACAGCATCGAATGATGTGATGAGAACATACGTTCCTATTACTGCGTCCAGTTTTAATACAAAGCGTGGTTATGCACTGACATATTTTAGTCATATTTTAAAAAAGGCGGGTTGTAGGAGAGTTCAGATCGACTGGGACATCTACCGAGATCTTAGTGAACTTCATGCACTGTATAAGATTCAATAGTTCTAATAATTGCCTGTAGAGCGCTCCTGAGAGTTTGTTTACGGTATTATGATACGATAACTGTTTCCTGATAAATAAAAAAATAAGAACTGGTGATGGCCCGAGGGCTTAAACCGGAAGAGGTTAATAAATATGTGTTGATGGCGGTGATGATAATGATGATGCGGATAAATTTAATCGTAGTATTTTATATCAGTATTACACTCCTTTTTATAACCGTAAATTTCAAAATATCTATAATATACAATATAGGAATTCGTCTTGCCACCGGCGCCTATCGCACTATTCGCCTGGAGATTTTCCACTGATGCATCCTAAGGCCTAAACAGTTTTAACAGCTTTCTCACAGCCGAATAATTTGCTCTCCACCGAGCTCTTCTCATCCGCCGCCATCCTCGACATCATATTATCCGTACACACAGTGTCTCAGTGGCCACTCTCCTGACCATCCCATCGTTGCCGAGATCTTGATCCAAGTGTCCCAATTCCAGATATCGGGAAAGTTTGTTGTGTTTTGTTGGATACCTGGACACTCCGGGCTGCCTGGCAACGAGGAAGCCAGGCGGCGGCGGCCTTGGACGGAACGCTGACATCTGACATCTCTCGGCTGTGATATCCACGCCATTCTATCCTCGCGGCAACAGTGCTGAGACCACACACGAGGGAACAAGTAGGCGCAAATAGTCGGAGAAGCTGATAAGCCCATAAATTCACCACTACTCCTCCTACTACTGCTTTTATCGTAAATTATAATTCGCCCACTTTTCGTCTAAAATGTTTGGATTGATATTGAGATAAATTTATTTTATTTCACAATGATCTATGCCAGGGTAGTCCAACTTTTTTCGTCGCTTGGTAAAGAATAGTTTTCCTGTCGGACCCAAGGACCAAGAAACCCCTACTGTCAATATTTTTGCATTGTCGTTTTCTTTAATAATACTGTTCCAGAAATGACAAATTACCATTGCACATGCTGAAATATAATTTTAATTTAAAAGTGCACAAACTACTACAAAGTTGTATATCATTTTGTTCCTTCAACAGCTTGTCTCTCACAATTTTTACCTGGGAAATTTACACAAATTATTTGAATTCCGCTATTTTAACAGCTTTTATCTAATAAAATAATAATTTGTATCAGTAAAACGTATATCTAATGCTTTTAAAGTCAATGGCTTTAGGGAGAGCACTGATCAGAATGTCCTTTTACCAGTGGCGGAATATCAACTTCGATTTTTTTTTTTTTTTTTTTTTTTTTTTTTTTTTTTTTGCTAAACGAAGGGTTGATCGTAACACATCCTCAGATAACCTGTTCCTCTGCTTCGTTTTTAACATTTTCGTGGCGGAGACAAAGTACAGCAGCAGACGAGATGAGAATCACAATTATTTTTTTCAAATCCCTAAGAGTAAAGAAAATAAATGTGTTTGCACTAACTAGTAGCAAATTAACAAATACTTTCGCGGATCGCAAGTTGGGTCACGCTGGTCTACGCGATCGGAAAAGAAATTTAAATGTTGTAAGACTTGAGGTTCTCACAGCGGTGAGTATGAAGATTTCCGTCTTCTGGGTTGTTGCGCTGTGTAGTCTGGTCGATGTTTACCTGATGACGGAGGCAGTATGACCTCTGAAACGTTGGTAAACATCGACCAGACTACACAGCGCAACAACCCAGAAGACGGAAATCTTCAATTTAAATGTTATTTGCCGGCCTTGTACTTGGCCGTCTTCAATTAGTCATTTAACCAATTAGCACAACGATAGCACACAAGAATGAAATACACTGTTTTCACACACATTCTTCACAAATTCTGAGTTCTGAATGCACCTCTAATTTTATAATGCTTCTTTCTACACTTCCATTTGCACTCAAACTAAGTACTGCTGCATTGCCTGCTTCACTTTCATCATCATGAAATTCTTTTTCAGGCTCTCTAGCTGTCAATAAGTCTGCGATTTCCTCACCTTTTTCCCCCGCAAAACCTAAGCGATCTGCTAGTGACTGTCATTTTTCTATCGGCGTGATTCCCACGTTCAGGTGAAGTGCAGAGGTGGGGGATACAGCTGCTAGAGTCATCTACAGGTGGTATACAAAGACAGTAAGAGGTCTGTCTTGCAGTTCATTATATTCCTGATAGATGGAAGCATATGCACAGCAAGTTGGAACGCTTTCAGGAAGTTTATAAACAACGTACGTAGAAAGGGCGCCATGTTGAGCTATTCCTGTAGTATTACGATATTAGGTAAAAAATATATCATACCTAGTTTAAATGTTACCATAAGCATCGCACGAAACGTAGCAAATATCAAAAGTGATATAAAATTATGCGCGTGGTTCTTCAATTCAAGATTTTTACTTTAATTCTTACAAGTTTCCTACTCACAAAGAAAATCAGAAAATTTCAATCCAATGCACTGTAAATACTTTCCACTATTATCATAAAGAGGCATGTAGATACAATTTAAGCATGGTTATGTTTCTATATTTTCTGCTGATTCGATTGTTTATCGTAAAACGACTGTTTACATAAATTCAGAGGACCATGATATTGTGTTACAAACTGATCGATCAATGTGAGGCCTAACATATATGTTGAATGTTTGATGCCCTGTGAATTCTACAGAAACAATTATTCTTACGAATACGTCAGTTTGCTTATGTCAACAATTCTATTTTGTAACTACTCGTATCATATCTTATTAATATCATCATTAAGTAGCGAAAGTCATTATCAGTGTAACCATCGTGGTTTATCTTTGTGGTAGCGAACTTAACTCGTACACACGCAGTAATGTGTTCGAATCCTGGCCAAATTAAACTTTTGTTTCATGCAGCAGCCATGTAGTTGTTACCGATTGCAGATAATTGAATAGTACGATCGTAGGATAGGCACAATGGCATAACTCCTTATGCAAGATCTCACTATTTCCAATGCCTGTGCCCTGGGACCCTTGACCAATGCCAGATATTTGTTCCCTTTGTCACCTATTGCCAAGATTATTTGGTACAGAATCGATTTCTAAAGTGCACAATAACTCCATATTCGAGACATAACACCAAACTGTAGCTTCAAAGGCTACGCTTAATAGTCTAGTTACTTAGTTACTTACTTTATGGCGCAGGATATTTTTTTGAAAAGACTATTGTTATTCGGCTTGTCAAATAGTAGCCCACTTTCTTAATGGAACCCCAAGATTCGTCACCGCGTTCCCAAAAGCCTGCCACTGGACTGTCGAAACTTCGTCTTCTGTTACCACTTACAAATTTCGATAATTTATGTTATAAAGTTAATAAGTTTTGGAAAACTGACTTATAATTAACAATTTCATGAACATCCGTCTACAAAAATAAATTATTTTAAGTAATAAGTTTATGAATTCTCGCCGGGATACTGTATGACTATATGCAGTCACATGTTCAGATCTATGTGCACAGATCCTGACATTCTTGCTACAATCACTATCAATGACGCCGTTTATCGTAAATGGGTATTTAGTGAAGTTTCAGTCTGTAAATATTGTCTTTTTTCTCAAAAGTAATATTTTACATTCAATGTTAAACTCATAATCTGTCACAAAACACTAAGACGTATCTTTTAAAGGAGGGTCAATCTTATGGGTTAAAAATCAGTGATATTCCGTTTACTTCCGGATTTCCGTTCAACCTCCACGCTTCTTATTTGTATCGACTCAACTATTACTTCCATTTCTTCGACAACTTTCACGGTCAACGACCGGAACGGTCCCAGTGACATACTAACTGCGATTAACCTCTTCGACCGTCTGTGATGGGGAATGTAGATCAAATGTCTTCATTACTCGTTTCTTGTAAAACTAAACATCGCGGTCGAGTGATCAGAATCCTACGTAGGATTTGAGGTTTTCACAGCGGTGAGTCTGAAGATTGCTGTCTTACGGGTTATTGCGCCATGTGGTCTGGTAGATCTCTACCAACGTTTCAGAAGTCATACTGCCCCCGTCATCATACCCTGATTACGGAGGCAGTATGACCTCTGAAACGTTGGTTAACATCGACCAGACTACACAGCGCAACAACCCAGAAGACACAAATTTTCAAACTCATCGCCCTGATGACGGAGGCAGTATGACCTCTGAAACGTTGGTAAACATCGACAAGACTACACAACGCAACAACCCAAAAGACACAAATTTTCAAACTCATCGCACTGATGACGGAGGCAGTATGACCTCTGAAACGTTGGTAAACATCGACCAGACTACACAGCGCAACAACCCAGAAGACAGAAATCTTCATACTCATCGCCCTGATGACGGAGGCAGTATGACCTCCGAAACGTTGGTTAACATCGACCAGACTACACAGGGCAACAACCCAGAAGACAGAAATCTTCATACTCATCGCCCTGATGACGGAGGCAGTATGACCTCCGAAACGTTGATTAACATCTACCAGACTACACAGCGCAACAACCCATAAATCTTAGTTCAGAATCCTACTTCGTCTTTCAAGGGTCAAGTCTTGGCCTAGAGATCGGCCGTCCTCGTCCAGGTATTTATGGTTTCCTAACCTATCTTAAACATCAGAGCCAAGATTCTACTTTATTTTATTCCAAGAAATCTTGCTTCCACGTTATTTTCAATTCATTAATTACTAGTGATTTCATCACTCAACACTATATAATCTGAATTAGCAAAAACATCTTTGAAACCTATTAAATATTTTCTTGTATTCCGTATAGGGCACGTAGTAATGAAGTAAAGACTTAGAACCAATGATTTCAATCTCAAAGTCGTGGGAATGCCTTGGCTGAAACACAGACTTTGTGTTAATGATTACCTATAAATTAATACTTTTAAGCATTCTTTTGTCAAATAGTCCCCAAATCTAGCCTTATGGAAATGTGGGTTGTACAGTAAATGCAAATGTTGAAACCCCTCGTATAAATTAAAGGACAGGTGGGCACAATTTTTGTGATAATATAATATGATAACATAACAAATCATTTTAAAATGTATATCTGTGGTTCTTTCTCGGCTTTATCCAATTTATTAAATCAATAATAATAATAATAATAATAATAATAATATCCATATTCATTTACCAAGTATTTTAAGTGTCTGAATTTTTTCAGATTCAAAAAACGTCTGAAAGAAAACACATTAATATTATCAAATACTCCATCTTATTTCTTTTACTCTTTACCCTATCGGAAGAAATATAAATTTTGACATTATCTTTAAGCATACAATTTAATCGAGCGTAAATCTGGGTCCTATTCAGCTTAAATTCTTCGTGACAGAACACCTGTTATTTTTTCGCCCACCTTGACGACTAATGTTTAGAAATTCATATCTTCTATCGGCCTAAGTTCATTGTAATAACTGTTCTAAGTCCCGAATTCATCGGACAAAAACTGAGTTTTCAAGGAATTGGATGCCAGTTGAATGTTTTGCTTGGTATCGCTCTGACCTTGGTTTAACGCTACAGTCAGTAAGAATTATAAATAAGGTTTCATTGTCCGTAAAACAAAATTTACTCTGGTGTAAATCAGGTTTCCATTCCACGTAATCAGCTCGTGAACACCTATCATGAAGAGAATGCAACATGTTAACATTGTGTCAGCTGTGCGACCTTTATATTACGTGTCTCGAGTTTTGGGCCTTGCCCCCTTCTCTTTTACTGACAGCTTTGTCGTCAAGGAAATTAATACCTTATGGATTCTGTACACAGTAATCTTATTAATTGCTGTGTTGACCTGTGGTGTATATTGCACGGTGCAGCGCGTTGGACAGTCAGGTCTGTTAGCCACAATAGTTGTCAACGAGTTCCTCATGATGTTTATTGGAGCTTTAAAAGCCGTCTCATCCATATTCATTTCTGTCGCTATGAATGGCGCAAAATCAAGGAAATTTATTTCCACAGTTGTTAAAGTTGACAGAAGCCTGTTGTCTGATCCCATTACAACTTACAGGAATACGTTTATTTTCACTTTGGTTCAAGCGGTTGCAGTGTGGAGTTATATAGCAATCTTGTTCACATATGACACGTGGGTATGGAAACAGGTGGCTGAGAAGATGAGTATTTGGTACCTAATCTCGACATATCCACATCGTATTGTGAACACTGACACTGTTGTTCAGTCCTGCAATCTTGTTCTGCTATTAAAAAACCGCTTAAAAGCTTTAAACAAAAGACTTGGTTCAATTCTGCAGGAATCTGACGAGCCTTACATCGAAACAGCTTTGCTTATTAATGTACCATACAATTCTGTTTTTAGCCATACTGAAAATAAAAGACTTTTTTCAGGAATGAAACGTTCATCTTTAATGTCACATGTAGAATCACCTCAAACTGTTAACCGCCTTCGACAACATACTAAAATTTCGAAAAAGTGGAATTTATATAATATTAGAAAACTTTACGATGACTTATGTGACATTAGTGTCCTTGTCAATTCAATGTATGGTTTTCAGCTTCTACTGGAACTAGGCGTGACTACAATGGAGCTAGCTTCGGCTTTGTATTTTATATTCGCAGCAATACTGAAGATCCAAAATTTCGAGAGAGATATTATTGGCCACTTTATCAGCCTCATGGCAGCGTGGATATTTCTAATCTCATTCAAACTTATCAGCATCACAGCTCCTTGTCATTCTGCAACCACAGAAGCGGAGAACACGGCTGTGTTGGTGCAGAAGTTGTTGTTGGTACCAAACTTTGACCACGACACAGTGGCAGAACTCCAGCTTTTTTCTCAGCAGTTACTCCAACGTAAAATAAAATTCACTGCATTTGGTTTCCTTATTCTCGATTACCCTCTCCTGTTCACTATCATCGGAGGCGTCACAACATACCTCGTGATCGCCATGCAGTACGAGAAGTGAGACTTACCGATATTCGTGCTTCTAAAAGTCATTTTCATTTACCTCCAAGGGTTATTAAGACGATCGTTCCGAACGAAGGCGGTGACGCAGAGAGATGTACAAATGGCGTGACAAGAGATGGACAGAGGCGTCCAATACTGAGCAGCCAATTTTCGTGTCGGTCACTTTGACTTACACGATTGGTCATCAGAAGTCGTATTATAAGAAATATGGATAAAACTTACATTATGTTACTGGTGTTAATGGTATCACGTCCAAAAGGCACCAAAGAGAGAGAAATTAATGGCAGTTTGAAGACAACTTCCTAATGAGAAGCTTCACAATTTGTAATCGTCGTCTGACGTCATGAGGGCAATAAAATGCATGAGATACACTGAGCACATAGGACGTATTGAAGTGTCCGGAAATTGTTAAAAATATTCTAATTCTAAAAATTTCAATACAAATTTACCTAAACCCGCATTCTTAAGTTTAATTTTAAAAATAACAACCAAACTTTATTTCGTCCTTCCCAGTTGTGTATTTTGATGGAATTTCCCCATCTTAATCTTTGTGCATTTACTGTTTCTTCCGCCAAATCTACAGGCGGAACCTACTCTAACGTCCATTATTTCAATATCCGGATTGAAAATTTAGATTAATTTGAACAGTTACGATGTATAAAAATATCAACTTGCTTCTTTGTAAAGTGCCTATATAATGAACATTAAAACGCTGAAGGATGCGGTTTTCGTGATACAAATTCCCCAGTTAATCATCAGTCACATGTCAGATACATAATGAAACTTTGTAGAAAGTGAAACAAGGAAAGTTGAGGCGAAATTTTGTTTATTGTACTTAGGACGACTCAGTTGCACTTTGATCGATAGGTCTACTACTGCGTGTTTGTACGTCGCGATGTTTGGTACATCATTTATTCCCAGTAAACGTCGACTGCCTGACACATTGCCACGGCATAATCTAATTTACATACATTTACTTTCTCATTAACACATTTCAGGACAATCCAGTGCTCAACTGAACGTTGCATATGACCAACGGGATTACAATCCGTGCTTACATCCACAGGTAAACCCGTGTGACAGATTCAACGAGCAAGATTTACGCTGTCATAAAGTCATAGGTCATCAGTTAAGTCAAGAGTTCTTCGTTTCCCGAAAAAAGTACTGAATTTAAACATGATACATGAATTGACATTAATATTACGTATATTAAAAACGTACTTTTAAATGTTTATAATTCTAAGGTGAAGTTTATGACATCAAGATCAGTCAATTTAAATTAGTGTGATATTAATATATCAAAATATTGAAAAATAATATCATTTACATATGTTCAATATTCTAACTAGACAAGCCGGCTTGGAACTATGGACCAAATGGATGCGTATTAAATTTAAACGATTCATGTGTTGGATACTGAAGACAAATGAGACTGTCTTTGTTTGGCGAAGAATCTGTTTGTTTATTACATGTGAATGTAATGAAGCATTCAATTTGTTTTCCTCGTGCTTTCCGCCTTGAAATATAAACAGGTCTTAGAAAACAGTCTGAATTATTGACTCTGCAGTAATGTAAATCTTCTTTGAAGCTGAAGCTCATCTAAATATTGTTTGAAGTCAGTCCGCACCTCAAAGAAAACACAGCATTTCTTCATTACAAAGATTGATTGGTTGATGCTCTTACGCAAATAATCGCTTATTCCGAGATTCATACACCAATGAGCTTTAAAGACTTAACTTCCTGTGTCTGTGGATAAATTGTTGTCATCATTCACGACGAAGTGATTTACGTGTTGAGAATTTCTCTTTTCTTACCGACCTATAAACTACTCGTTTGTATTCGATAATCTGAATGTGCACTGTTCTTTACTAGGAACACGACACTTGATAGATGTCCATACCAAAGAGCTTTGCTATTGCCCTTTGTCAAAATTTCAGCGATTGACGAAGTACGAAATAAAAATAAGGTTATGTTGTCTACGGGACAAAATATTCTGTGCTGTTAAACGTGTTACTCAGTTTTGACTGTTTAACTGCTACCATCGAACGCAATGGAGAGGGTGTTACCTAAAGCGAATTTTGTGTTTTCTGTGCGACCTTTATATTACGTGTCTCGAGTTTTGGGGCTTGCCCCCTTCTCTTTTACTGACAGCTTTGTCGTCAAGGAAATTAATACCTTATGGATTCTGTACACAGTAATCTTATTAATTGTTGTGTTGACCTGTGGTGTATATTGCACGGTGCAGCGCGTTGGACAGTCAGGTCTGTCAGCCGCAATAGTTGTCAATGAGTTCCTCATGATGTTTATTGGAGCTTTAAAAGCCGTCTCATCCATATTCATTTCTGTCGCTATGAATGGCGCAAAATCAAGGAAATTTATTTCCACAGTTGTTAAAGTTGACAGAAGCCTGTTGTCTGATCCCATTACAACTTACAGGAAGACGTTTATTTTCACTTTGGTTCAAGTGTTTGCTGTGTATTCGTATGAAGCAACCTTGTTCACTTATGACACGTGGGTATGGACACGTGCTATGGGGAGTCTAAGCATTTGGTATTTTATTTCTGGCTATCCACACCGTATTGTGAACATCGGAGGTGTGCTTCAGTTCTGTGACATTGTTCTGTTGCTGCGAAGCCGTTTTCAAGCTTTGAACTCAGGACTTGGTTTCATTTTAAAAGATTCTGTTGATCCTTCTATTGTATTTACCAACGTAGCCCATGAATCAGCTTCAAGTTCCGTTGTAATGAGAAATGAAAATAGTGTTTCAGAAGATAAAAGTGTGACTATAATACCATTTCGAGATTCTTCTCAATTTATGGTAAACCGTATTCGGCAACCACGATTTAAAATTTTGAAACAGAAAAATGTTCATGATTTTAGAGAAATTTACGATGACTTGTGTGACATTAGTGTCCTCATCAATTCAATGTATGGTTTTCAGCTTTTGCTGGAATTAGGTGTTACCACATTTGAGCTAATTTTGTCGTCTTATCTTATGCTTGCAACAATTCTGGGAATCCATAATGTGGAAACAGACACCATTAGTCAGTTTATCAGTCTCATGACAGCGTGGCTTCTTCAGTATGCTTTCAAACTTATCAGCATTACAGCTCCTTGTCATTCTGCAACCACAGAAGCGGAGAACACGGCTGTGTTGGTGCAGAAGTTGTTGTTGGTACCAAACTTTGACCACGACACAGTGGCAGAACTCCAGCTTTTTTCTCAGCAGTTACTCCAACGTAAAATAAAATTCACTGCATTTGGTTTCCTTATTCTCGATTACTCTCTCCTGTTCACTATCATCGGAGGCGTCACAACGTTTCTCGTGGTTGCCATGCAGTACAGTAACTAGGGACATGCTAACCACATGCAGGTCCCAATTTTGAAAATGAAATTCTTTAATATGACCTTTATAAAATCAATGAAAGCGTAAACATTTTTCACTCCTTCCCGCTACATAACAAATGAAACAAATTAATTCTCTACTGCCGCTAGTTGCAACCAATAGTAAACTGGTTGTTCACGAAGAAGTGAAATGAATCACAAGTTTTCATATGCATATTTACTTATTAATACGCTATACGGTGTAGAATCCTTCTGTGTTGTTTCATGGTATTTGCTGTGTATAAGACATATTTTCTATTTGTCACGCTTGTAAATTGCTAAAATGAATTTACACTATTTAAATGCATATGTCTTTATTAAAGGTAATTTTCTGATGAATCCTAAAGCATAATTATGAGATACTTGTATGGTATAGTTAAATGTTTAGTATTTGGATATAGCATCTTAATGAAACCTATACAGTGAGACTCTGTAACCAGAACCCAAATTCTGTCGAGCAGCTAGCTAGAAGTCATAAAATGTACGTGAGATAAATCAGGCTGGACTCTGGACACAGAACCTTGCCCATCGCCACAGCTACGTCTAACTTGAGGGTTTAAATACTGCCTGAATGCAGGCGAGGGGTATTGCGTTTTTGGGCAGTCAGCTGGCAAGTGCGGACTTAACCAGGTTTGGTGTCCCGAGTCGTCGCCGAACTCCGATCGGCTAGAATTCAGGGTTCGGTCTCCACAGTGGACCCCTCTGTACCACTACTGCTTAATAAACTACCAGCGTATGTACATTCGTCTACTCAATGACCGGATTTCAATCGCTCCTTTACCTACCGCTCGGTCGTGTTCCGTTTGAGATGCAGCACAACACAACACGAATTTTATCTCTTATTTCATATTCAGATTAATTTTAAGATTTGTGGATTCAACATTTGTTAATTTATCTGGTTTCAGAATAGATATTATACCTTATTATTTGAAAACTCAAGTGTATATTTAAAACAAATTTTACAATGCAAATTTTATTTAGCTACTGACGTAGGTTAACGCCACTTCGCAATTTCATGGACACTATGACGGGCTTACTAAACCAGCGGAAATAACTTAACGATCATTCGACCACCATAGATATCATAAGACAACTGTGCCTCACATAAGCAAGTACATGTACTAAAGAATGTGTTTTTAAAAAATCATTATTTAAAGAACAAAAATTTTCATAAAAATGTCGAAGACACATAAGTAGCAAATTTAATGTAGTACGAATATTGTAAAATTATACACAAATGAATCAACAAAACAAACATTAATAATTGTAATGCTCACCATATATTTTACAACATTTAATGACATGTGAACATCACAATTTTGTTCCCATTACTTCTCGTTTCAGAACATCTGTTGTAGTTGTAAAATCTTTGATAAAATAACTTGATTGGAATGTGTGTTAACGCGAGAAATTGTGTATTGTGATTTTTCTTGATTATTTCTGTAATTTAAATATATCGTTATTTAATTATATTACGTAAGCAAAGTATCTACACACCAGCAGTTTGTATTTATTGTTATTGTTGTTATTATTATTTTTTATATTATTATTTTACTGTGCATATATTGTCTTTATATTAATTAGATTATGTAACTGTGTGGTAGATACCAGCATTTCAGAAAAATATGTAGCCTTTATCTTCAAGGTTCAAATCAAGATGGTGACAGTATATTTCTCCGAAACGTCAGTAGGCCTGTAAGCGTAAAAGACTACGTTTTGTAAAAACAGAAAACACAATCTGAACTAGTAACGCAATAGAAATCCTGAATTTCATAGAATATTCAGCAGATTAAAGATCAAAATGAAGTCTGGATATCTTTCGGGAAGAACCCAGTTCGAATCTCAGCCTGGGTTCCTGCTATAATAACTAATTCTCTCCGTACCTTCTACAGTCTTTTCTTTATTGTATAATAAAATATTTCAGTCCATCTGACAATACTATCTTCCCCATTCGATCATTACCTCCTCTCAACTCCTTCTACGCTACATATAGTGATATTTATAAGCTAGAAAAAGTAAATACCTATAATATAATAAACATATAACACCATTAAAACATTTCTACATAACGTTACGTTTTACTTAAAGTAATAGTCATATGAACAAAGTTTCTTCACGTAATTATACGGCGTTTAAAATTGTAAGGGCTCTTACCAATATTTACAGTTACCTTTATCAGTTCAATGCCCCCCCCCCCAATTGTAACCTCTACTCATATAAATAAAGAAGTTCTATGTTGTTGCTCGAAGTGCATATTATCTGTGTATCGAAGGTACGAAATTACTGTTTCAAATCGGCTATAAAATACAAATTAATGCACACAGCAATTAGCAGGACTACATCTTAATAATTACCATGTTAAGAAATTCTCTGAGGTGTAATTAAAGCCAAAGGAAACAATGGCGGTATTGCTGTAATATATACGCTAGTCACTCTGAGCTTCTGCCCCATTGTCTATTTCGTTTTAGAAATACGACAAGAGTCAAATTTGATTTGTAATATGATGTACAGATCCAGATCTTTTGGTACATATCGGTGTCCTGGGTTAAAAGTACTTCTAAATTGCTTTCATTAATTACTACTAATTTTTCTACAGTTTTTATAAAGCGAAACCAAATACGACTTTCCGATGATGAAATTCGTGTTACTGACACAAGCCAAAGCTACGCTAGCGTAATTTTATTCCTCTAAAAGCAATTTTAATATAGTTCCCTGATTATCAAACACGTTCGAAACTGTGAGTCTCATATTTTTTGCTACAGATTAAAATTAATATTACTTTTAAAACATTTTTTGTGTTAAAAGAACGATTATGAGATGAGTAACAACTGTGCTTTCAACAATTCTGAAAGGATGACTTATGCTAGAATATGTGGCACACTCTTCTTTTTATTTTGTACACGGATATTCAAATTTTATCTTGTCTGTTACATCCGTATTTATCTATGTTTCTTGAGATCATCTTTGGTGAGTTTGAATTCGTTCTTATTGCTGTTATAGGCCAAAGGATTTTCCGATTCTCTTTCCTGCAAATCATTTTTGATTTCTTCTTCGGTTGCTTCACGCAATTCTTTCCCACGCCCGTAGTATATTTCTTCGGTGTAAATGCGGTCCTTTCTTCTGTAGGTTCCGTGCAGCTAATAAAAGAATGATATTATTAGTAATACATAACATATGTGAGACTTCAGATCATATCTCGCAGAATTCCTTTAATCAGCACAATGTTTCTTCAATAACAGCATCAATATTTGAACAGCAAGTACTAAATCCATGAAACACAGCGCTTCTTGGGTAGCTAATAGTAGCTTATCTAGTCAATAAATTCTCCGTCTTTTAATTCTGAAGTCCAGTAAAATGTGGAAAAGTCTCCGCCACTGGCCGCTACCATGAATAAGATGACTGCAGCATTTTTTCTTCTAATATGATTGTTAAATTATTCTCCCATCTACACTTAGGTCTCCCAAGTGGTCTCTTGTATTCGGGCTTTTCGTCTAAAATTGCGTATTCATCTTATGCGCGCTACATGCCCCGTTCACCTCATCTTCCTTAATTTTATCACCTTAATAATATTTGGTTTTGAGAGCAAATATTAAAACTCCTCATTACGAAAATGAATCCCTTCTCCTCTTAATTCCTCTTTCTTAGGCTAATATACTTTACTCAATATCTTATTCTGAAGCATTCTTTTCCGAAGATTTCGCGTAACGTGACTTCACTTTTCTCAAACGTACAAAACAACAGGTATTACTACTTTAATAACAAACTAATTACTTAGCTGAGGTTTTCGTTCAGGTTATATACTGTGTACAACCAGCAGGTACTGAACTGTTAAAAGAGATCGCTATTATAGAAGAAAAAGTTCAGCTCCGCAGAACAAAATCTCACAATTTAAATTCAAATCAACAGAAAGGCCCCTCTAAAGGACTCGTGTTGTAAATTATGAATTTGAACAGTCAAGATTTGTTGACATGTAATTTAAATTCCTTCTAATGTAACACATAAATCGCATATATAAATTATCTGCCCTGTGTTCCTTTGTTCGGTAGCACTTCAGATAATTGGTTACAGATGATTCAGGTCAACAAAGGAGCAGTTCAACTGAGATTTGACACAAACTCACGGACCGCTGTATATGCAATTCGTTGAGTCACTTTTTAATAATACCAATCATCATCACAATTATTTAAGTTTTCCAACACGAAAAATTTAGCCTAATAGCCTCTTAAGATTTTTAACATAGTCTGTCTGGTAGATTTTTATATCATCAAATTATTATTGTAGACTGTACTACAATATCAAGGTTTTTATTATAGTGGATTTCGAAATGAACTTATACAAATTCCCAGCCAAACTTAATAAAAATTTCGAATAGATTTTGAAATACAACACGAGGAGATTTGCTTAAATTTTGTAATATGAACTACAGCTATCATTTTAACGTGTATATAGATGTAAAATTTCTTGGAAATTAATTTGTCTTTCTAGCTTATTCATTTATCGCGTTGTTATTACTTCATCTTAGGTTTGCAACAGAAGAAGACAATCTAGATTTCACAGCTGTCAAACACGTTCTTTCACGTGAAATATAAAAGTGGTGTATTTTTATTGTTTCGTTCCATTGACATAGCCTGATAACGATACAGGCCTGTAGAATAAATAAGGTTAAAACTCACAGTCGACAAATGTCTTCGTGTGTATTTACTTACTATGACAAATGCTCTTCCAGTATCATTACCGCTTTCACAACTATCATCATAATTATCATTTCTATTAGTGACTTAATTAACCGTAAAGAAAATAGTATTTAGGATAAACACATCGCTAAACAAGTACAATATTAAAATTATAATAAAGACATAAGTATTTTATAAGTAAAATAAAATCTACTCTTTACTTCATATCTTATATAGCCGTTACTCAATCACGTCATTGACATCAATAACGTCTAACGTTGTAAGGGGAATAATTCTCATTGCGTACTGAGTATTAAGTATTTAAAAATTAGAGACGAGAACTTGGTATTTTGCTGTCATCAAACATAGTAGCCTCTTCATTAATGATTAGGCGTTTTGTCACGTTATTCATTAGTTTGTTCACAAAAATAATATCTCAACTAACCTTGTCCCAAATAAAGCAGTTGAAGGCAAAGTTGACATGGAAATATTGGTGATGATTATCGTGAAATATGGCGCCTGGCTGCCATGGCTGCCACCAGTAGGCTTTGAAGTTAATACCGGAGTGGTCGATAATTCCGTGGTAATATGTATACATCATTATAATGTAAAAGGGTACTGAAAACAAAATGGATGTTATAATTCAAATCCTATGACAATATCATTAATAAATATAAATATAAATATTTGTGGGTCAGAGTGGCAGTTGCTGAAATAATTTAATCAAAAGTAAAATAACATTTATACAAAATGAGATTTCAGGTTCTTAGAGTGAAAATTATGAACCTAACCTAACCTTCTGGAATATTGTGCCGTGTAGTCTGGTACATTTTGGCATGCATTTCAGAGGTGCATACTGCCTCTGTCATCATGCTGATAATGAAGGCAGTACGCCCCTCTGACACATCGATAAACAACAACTAACATACACGAATTAGTATTCTAGAAGGCTGTTAACTTTATTATTTGTATACGTTACCGCTTGTATTTATGAAAAGGCAAACGTCTCTTTTGCTATTTTTAAATCCTAAAACATTTTATTTGTATCTCAATGAATATTCATATCATTAAGAAAAACGACTGAAAAAGGTATTTTATTTCATTTACAAAATCTATTAAA
Source organism: Zootermopsis nevadensis (assembly GCF_977971745.1). Classification (NCBI taxonomy): domain Eukaryota; kingdom Metazoa; phylum Arthropoda; class Insecta; order Blattodea; family Termopsidae; genus Zootermopsis; species Zootermopsis nevadensis. The sequence continues at coordinate 14,510,936 of NW_028259162.1, forward strand.
ACTTGGTAATGAGTAAGAAAGTCAATTAAGAATGTTCTGCCACTTTACGTGGACGTTCGTGACCCGTGCCTGACCGATTAGGACTGTTCTGAAGGTAATAAGTGTAAGTCATGATTCATTTTGTTTAGTGCAACGTGTCTTTAGATATACAAGTTTTGCCAATAAATATTTCGAAACTATATTTTTGTTAAAACTCTTCTTGTACTGGACTTTGGTGTTTTAGGATAACTATCAGTTTCGTCTATAATAAGTTTTGATTTCTCTTAACTCCACGAGGAACAATCCTTCTTTAGACGTTGATAGTACTCTCACTTGGTCAAGAAATTAGAAATCAGAACCCAAAGGCTCGTTACTTTTTCCCAACAGGCTGCAACCGGTCTTTATACTGAGCCAGATAAATCCAATCCACTCCCTCCAACAGTACTTCGCATAGACCCATTTTAATACCAAACGCTTGACCACTGTGTTAAACCGTCCCGATATGAGAAACTGTTGATGTCGTGTAACAAGAAATGGCATCGTATTCATTTCTGTTTGAAACACTGGTCGTGAATAAAAAACGAAGCTGAAGTGTACTTACTGAAGTGAACAGGTATGACAAAGAGAGGGGAGGCCAAGATTAGTTGTATGTGCACAAGCTCCACTGGGTGAATGGCGGTCGTAGAGAATGCCGTGGGCTGTTTGTATTTGTGATGCAGTTTGTGAAAATGCTTGTACAAGAACGGCGTATGATACATTCGGTGCAACCAGTACGTCATGTAGTCCTGAAAACCAGTAATATGACCAGATGTTTACTTCTACCAGACTACACATCAGTGCAACATAGAAAGCAGCTATATGTGTACACACAGCAGTTAAAACTTCAAATCCTACTTAGTAAAAGATTCGGCACAACTTGTTTTGCAAGTTTATGTCTTTAAATGGTACACTTGTTTATAATGTTCAATTGTAAACAAATCTTTCAAGCATTTGGCAGTCTTTATTCTTAAACTTCCACACTTCCGAGTCAAAGTGGGGCATTTAGAGTGTTCAATTTATTTATGAGCTCGCTCGTAATTTCAAAAGGAAATTAAGGATGGATTAAATTAAGGAAATATAGGCTACCATACAGTAAATCACCTTTGTCTTGCAGGTTCCTATCTAAAAATAAGGTACTATGGGTTATCGGGACACATCGCTTTAAAAATAGGTTAGGTTAGGTTAGATTAGGTTAGGTTAATGTGTTTGGATAAATGACATACTTGAAACTTATTATATTTTATTTCAATAAATGACAAATTATTATATTTTATTTGGATATGCATGCGATGTTAATTGTTGTTACCTCGCTTTCGGTAGTATTCCTTCATCCTGCAGAAAAGAGACAGAATCTTCCTCACCGTTAGGTAAATCCCAAATTTTTAATATTGTACCGAACAGCAATAAATAACTGAACGAACTAACAGATAACAACAACCGAGTATACGGGTATACTGATATGCAGGCGCAGTTTTCCGTCCAATCCAAGTCCAGATATTCGACTCTCCCGTTTTGTGTCCCGATAACCAAAAAGTATCGAAAATGTTAAGGTTAGTGTATACAAAATTTTAATTGTAGCTGCTACTTTGTATCGGTGTAAAACTGGGTCTTTAGCTTTAAGGGAATAACACAGATTGAGGGTGATTAATAAAAGGATGCTTAAGAGAACATTTGAATCTGTGAAGGGTAAAGTGACAAGAAGGCGGAGAAAACTGCATAATGAGAAGCTCCATAATTTGTTATGTTAACTGAAAATCAAATGAAGGAGCTGAGATGAGTGGGGAATAACGCGCATGCGAGGGTTAAAAAGTGCTAAAAATTTCGTTGGAAAACCTGAATAAAAAGACCACTCGGAAGACCTAGGCGTAAATGGATCTTGGGGAAATGGATTTGGATGGTGTGGATTTGACTAATCTGGCTCAGGAGAGGAACTGGTGGTTTGCTCTTATAAATATGGAAATGTAATTTCGGTTTCCATTAAAAGGCAGCAAATTTAAACTATCAACATATCAATAATGACTCTGCTCAGTTGATTTGATTATTTATTTTTTTAATTAACGGCTCATTGTCGTTTATCATTTGTGGTAGTGACTGTAATCGATCAACTGGAGTCCTGCGTGTTAGGCCGAAGGCAAATGGGATAAAATCGCGAAATAATATCACATATCAAAACGAATTCAACCTGCTGTAAAGTGTGTGTGCATGATACTTGTTTCTATCAATTCCCACTGCTTTGGATTACGTTTAAGTAAAGTACATAACTTAAAAATTGATATGCTTGGTTTAGATATTATACCAACAGTATACAACGATTACCTTACTCTCATTGCGTAACTGACCCCACACTACGCCGTTACGAGAAGACGTAAAATTGTTGCCAAACAAATTAAGGCTCATTAAACATAAATTCCATTTACTCCGAGGTTCATGCAGAAGTATTTAGTTAAATTTAAATCCAAATAATAAGAAGTTTCGGGTTTAATACGAAGGTGGCATGATAACTGCTAACATACAAAGAGATTTTTTTATCTTAGAATAACAATGGGCTTATTTTCTAGCGCCACCGGCAATTACCCAACTCTTCAGACGGAAGAGACCGACGGCCTTCCCGTTACGTTAACAACTGAGTTTCGCACCGACAAACCTACAACCTGAACACGTCAAAAATATCTTTCTGCTACCTCAGCAAATAATGCATACAATCGGCCTTGTTCCACATGCTTTCCTGGCAAATTATAGGTATTATACAGAGTGATTCAAAAGGTCAGAGCCAAACTGAAGGAGCGTATAGAGAGACTCAGAGAGAACGACTTTCGAATAGGAATCCATGTCCTCCGAAGTTATCCCGAGTCAGTCGAGGACATTGAAGGTAGGGAAGTCTGATAACATACCGCTGAAATAATCGTACTTTGCTATGGTATGTTATCAGACTTCCCTACCTTCAATGGCCTCGACTGACTCGGGATAACTTCGGAGGACATGGATTCCTATTCGAAAGTTCTTCTCTCTGAGTCCCTCAATACGCTCCTTCAGTATGGCCCTGACCTTTTGAATGAATCTGTATTGAAACGCTTAAGTTCACGGTAGCTGTTCCGACATTAACTTGAAAATGGCTAAGGAATCCGACTATATATTTCCTTACCTGGTAAATGAATATGACTGGAAATTGAAGAAACCACCAAATCCACGTATACTCATCGAACTTATAGTAGACTGTACACCAGCCACCATTGTTGATGTAACATGCGATGATTGCAGTGACCGTGTTGGAGATGAGAAGACTCAAGGATCCCAATATGATCTCATGGCGCTCCAGGTCTGGGGGTAGCCATTTGTGAGGCTGACACTTCCATTCTTCCGCATTATCTCTCTGCTTTACGTAGTAATACCACTGCGGTTATATAAAAAGAGGTTGTTTTTTAAGTAACTCAAAAGAAACAGCCGACTTGATGCAATCAAACCGACCTTCGAATAATTTCAAGGACTTCCTACACAGAGTGCTTCTTAAAACGTGGGTCAGATTTTGGGATTTTATTACACGAGTCTTTTCGGTAAAATTGCTACATAATGACTGTCCGATTACCAAACGTTTGCACCACTACAAACATTCTAGTGTTTCAAGATACTGCGCTATTAGAAGTCTACAAGCTTCATGCTTACCCCCACTCCGGTAAACAACTCCCTCCTACCCCCACAACTCTTACCTCATTCTCCCCAGTAAAAAAAACTATCCTGTCATATATTTATAACCACACAATGCGTTTCATGACGCTTATGACGCATATATTAAGTTTTACACTAGGCTGGACGTTGATAAATAAGTAATTGCTTACATTTGGAATTAATATTTGTAGTTTAACTAAGTATATGGAAGGTAACTTTCATCGTATTAATAAATATATTAAATAACAGACGCATAAACGTCTGTTGGAAATTGTTGTTACTCCAAACATAAAACACTGTTGAAGCTGAGACATTAATTAATCTACTTATAAAGTAAGTAGACAATAAATACGTTTGTGTGAGAAGGGAGGTAGTGTTTCGTGCAGAAGGTTGCTGCAATGAAATACTTTCTTTCTTTAATCTAAAGCTTATTCTAACAAGTGACCTTTTAAAACTGGTATCCTGCCCCGGAAATTTTGTTATTTCTTTTACATTAAACCTTGCTATTTTTATAGTACACCGCAGTCTACAAGACCTCTTTGTATTACAGTACCAGATGCTGATTACAAACACGTAATCCATAGAAAGTAAATCATTGAATTGGGTAAGGAGCTCGGGGCGAGAGTAAGCCTCAACCAGTTGGCTAACAACACCTAGCTGGGTAGAACTGGATTACGATACATTTCACCTGATTGGTTCTGCTGTAATTCGGTGTATGGATGACCACTGACCCACGAATGTAAGACAGAATATTATTTTATTTTTCAATTTTCAAAGTGTTATGAACGCTTCGACAGTGGCTTCTCAATCACGTAAACCAACGATTAAATTATTACAAATCAATACGAAAATCTAATGTCGATGTAAACAAACATCGAAGTATCAAGTTGTAACAGAAATGACTTGGAGACTCACGTGCAGAAAGCCGCCCATCAAGAAGTACATGGCGTAAGCCGTGACTGACACACTGAACCAGAAGTATTGCAGATCCTTCAGGTAAAGTTTTTCGAGACTGATGTCTGACAGACTGAACGTCGCATTGCCATTTCCGTCTGCTTTGTTGTATTCCAGGTATTTCACAAAATGAACCAAGATAAGCAGCCATTCTCCTGGAAGAAATACAATATTATATTATTTTCAGTAGTTAAGATTATATATCGTCGAATGAGAGGATGTCAATTAACTGGAAAGGGTGTGGAAGGAAGCGGTCGTAATCTAATTTAATATGATTGAGGGACTGAGTAAAACCATAAAAACCTCAGTCAGGATATCCTGCCTCTAGGCCGAGATTTGTACCCGAGACCTCCCGAATACGAAGAGAAGCAGTCGACCACGACGTTCGGAAATATTGTAATTGATAACAGATGTTAATTTTCGATCAAGAGTACATGAAAATAAATTTTGAAATCGATGGTAGTCTTCTCAGTTGTGGCATCGTGTGAATTTGTAGGTACTAGCGCTTCGGAGAAATGTTTTGCCTCCATCATCAGGACACTTCAGTAATGAAGACGGAGAGAAAATAAATCTTATATCAGTTTATTATTTAATTAACATAATGCCTGTCAAAAATAAAGGGAAAATCTAAAGTATTAAAGACGCAAATAATCACTTATATTGTCCTACAAAATGCACAATTCCTCAAAAGCAATACCATAGCATAAAGCTTAAGATTCCTTGACAGCAAATTATCATAACCAGCTAACGTTTGCTTGTTCTTAGCTACTTTCCTCACAGGCTCACTTACCTATTATTATTATTTAGTGTTCTGTCTGACGACAGGTCCATATGAACAGGATCCTTCCATCCTTTTCTCGGACTGGGACCTGTTCATATACGTTCTTGGCAGGTGATCCAGAAGTGGTTTGCCATTGCCTTCTTCTGTGTGTGAATGGAGTAATTGTTGGGATGCCACGGAGAAACCGGGGAAGCCCCCGGAGAAAAACTCCGTGTTGCCTAGACCACGGCCTTGCCCAACACAAGTTATAAATTCGGGCACCGCCGGGAATTGAACCCGAGACCCCAGGATTACAAGGCCAGCGTTCTAACCGCTAGACCACCGTGGCGGCTTCACTTACCTATACATCATTCTAATTGTCTAAAAACTGTAACAAATGTGCCTAGTGCATGCGACTCATTGAAGTTAAAGCCCAAGAAACACCAGAGTTTGACCTGCAGAACCAGTAAATACATTTTATAGACCACATAATTAATATTCTGATTTCGGAAGGAATTATATTAATATAACAGAAAATATTTTGAAAATGACTGATTATCCATATTATGCAACATATATGAATAACTACTTCAGTAAATAAATCATCTATGAACGTTATTTAAATTCGTGAGCGTCAGGACAAGACAGTAAAAATATTATGTGATAATGAAGGATGTACAAACACACACACATCGACATGATTAGAGTGGAATTACATATTCAACACCTGGCGCAGGTACTTGAGCAAAGTGTAATCCCTACAATGATAGCAAATCAATCATCGTTGACAACAGATCTGTGAGAATTAAATCGATCGGTGCGGTTGCACTGAATGAATAAAGATGATTATCTAACTGATAATGTATCCGCTATTTCATCTCACTTGTTTCTGTCACGTGCTGATAAAAAATTCGATTAAAGTTACCCGTGTGGCCATTTTCACCTTCAATTTTGGTTGGTTTGTTTGTTTTTTATTCAAATACTGTATTATTTACATTAATACACGTAACGTTCAATGCCAATCTGAAATCAATTTTAGAAATTCATTAAGATGATTCTTGTTAGTTCAGTCCTTGTAGTTCATAAAATACTCGATATTTGTTCTTTTCTCAGGTTCTTTTTAAATGGCTAAGGCCAAACCATTTTCACAAATAAGTCTGACTAAATTTGGAATTGATAAACTACATTGAGAAAAATTCGACTTATAGGAAATATGACAACGATTAAAGTCTATATTCTATAAGGAACGATTTGCGTACTTCCTCTATTTTAAGACGCACCTTTACACATTATAGAATTTCTGAAATTTGGTGCGTCTTACATTTGATAGCGTCTAAGAATTCATGTCTAAAAAGTATATGACTACATTGTATGACCAAAGCGAAAGGAAAATCCTTATGTCCATAAAACAAGTCATCATACAGCAAACACAAAGTTAACAATAAAGAAGGTACCAGAAGTATAATACAATTTTTTATGTTTAAATATTGACAATTCCTACTGCAATATACGTACGTATTTTTCACCCTTAAAATCTTGTCGGATCCCTGAAACGTCGGTAAACTTCTACTAAACTACACGGCGCAACAACCCTGAAGAGAGCCATCTTCTGACTCACCGCCGTGAAAACCTCAAATTCTACTTCAATATGTATCTTTACTGACTGAAGTCTCTCAACCGAATTATGTGTCAGACAGTATAGATGTGAATATTAAAAATGACAAACTAATTATTTTATAACCATGTAGCCATGTAATTCAATCGCCATAACTTAGCAAGGATGGATAAAGAAAGGAAAACTTAAGCTTGTAATATTTTTGAGGTGTGAACTTTCCTTATGTGGTCACATGAAAGGCCAAGCCACGTGTAAATTAAAAGATGTGATGAATTGGCTGATTTAATAGTACAGGATATCGACTAATGTCTGGTGTTACCTTACAGATGGTGTAATATACAGCTCTGTTTAGTTACTTGGCTTTTGCTTATTTCTTTCCGAGGCAAATACACGAGTATTTGGGAAGATTTGTTTAATTACAGGGACAGTAAATAACGTTACAATTTTGTGAAAATTATTTCAGGCATAAAACGAATCATTATGTTTACTTGCGCAATAAATTCTTGTTTAGAGGATTACTTCAGCTTAAATCTACTTAAAAGTGACTGAAAGGTTTCATATGATTTTCAAGGTTTATTGTAACGCAAGTAATCAGCTAGGAGTCGAAGTCGAAAAGAAATGGGAATTAGATCAACTTAAAGATTACAGACTAAGATAATCAGTATAGTACCCGTCAATTTACTTGGCATCTCCACACTATAGAAGTGGTTCTATAACACTAAAAAGATCTCTTCCTCAATCTCAGTTTACTTAAATTTTTTTCAAGTGGAAATTCTTTCCAGATATTTTCAGGATATGTTCAGGTACGACAGAAAGTACCTTAATGTTAAAGTCACTGGTTTAAAGAATTCAGTCTAAACCGTTTTCGAAAACTATACGAGATACTACGAGTTTTTAAATTGTGTAATAAAAATAATTTCCCCGTTTTGTTTATCTGTTTATTCAATCGTATATATCATTTTTTAAATTAGTCATTGTTTTCCCCCACCGTTTATTTAATTTATTGACAAGTTATAATTATATTTATATAATGTTTTTACTTAATAAATTTGAAGTTGTATTTTATGGTAAAAATAAACTGTAAATTTATAATTCTTATATTTACTTTTCTTTTAAGCTTTCTTTCTTTAGCCATAATACCGTTACATTCTAAATTCATTCTTGAACTTTGTCATAGTTTATCTTTGAATTCTGGATTGAAACATACCTCTAATTGTAGCACCCAATGTAAATACAGCCAAAGCCACTATTATAGAGCCCATGTAGTTAGGCAACTTGGTCCAGATCTTTTCCATTGTGTCACTGTATTTTTCCATCCATGTAACCGCCATCGGATCATAGAAGTGGTCCCCCATGCTGCTACCATCCACATGTTTTTCTGATTCTTTAATAGTAGTCCCCATGTTTAAGTAAGAATCATTCTAAACTTGTCACTCGCGACAACTGATGATAATATTTTGGTGTACCTCCTTTTATATAAAATTATTAAAGTACACATGCACTTAACAACAAATATTTCATATCATATGCGATTCTAAAGGTCGTTAATCGTATCCAGGGTTCAACGATTAGATGAGATTTGGCTATAAATAAAGCACATGATGATGCATGCATGCATACATAAGAACTGAAAACTCATGTTAATTATAAAAAAACACAATTTATTAAATACAGATATTGACGACAGGTAAGTACATCGAAGTACCATAAAGATTCTACAAAGATCCTGAATAGAATAGAATTTTCTGAAAAAGTAATTTCATGGATAATGATGCCTTGATGCATTAAAGTACGCAAAAAATAGCGATCACAACTAACACGAGTACGCAAACATTCTCAAATTTGCGATGTATTTATTCTTTATTTAATGACGCTTTTAGTATCTACACTATTTCGACCCGTTTTAAAGGATTACAGTGAGTAATGAATTGGTATAGTTGTGGAAGAAAACAGTAAAGTAAAGTAAAGCTGTCCCACTATACGCCATGTTGGCGCTTGAGGGGAGAAGTTTAATAGCTTCTACTCAGTCTTAACCTTGGCACCAGGTGGGAGTGAATGATCAGCGTCACGCCCCGGTTACGCTTTAGGCAGCCGTGGCCTAATTTATATCTATCTCGTCATTTGCCTTGAGGGGCTTAGGAAAACCATGAAAAGTCTCAAGCAGGGTAGCCGGTCTCCGGGCCGAGATTTGAACCCGGGACCTCCCGAGTGCTAACAACTCAACTACGACATTCAGTTACTTTCTCTACACAAGGTATTTATGAATTAAATATTATTGTTCTCGTCTCTCGTCCTAATTACAAAGACGTTTTCCGAACAATCGACTAAACTATTAACAAGATATTCTTATTTTTATTATTATTTAACTAAGCTGATATTAGCTCAGTCTAAATAGCGGTGAATGATGGGATGATTAACAAACAATAAATTAAGATAGTGTAATTGCGTCATATTGTGAATATTATAACAATTATTCGTTTTAATCCGTCTGATCACAATATATTAATTTAAAATTTAAAATTTTATAATTAAGATAATAAAATATCATTCATGTTCCATATCGATTGATCGATTTACATTTCGGAACATTTACACAACATGTTTCAGTTTTATAAAACTATCATCAGGTGTAAAATACATCGAAGAACTTAAAACTCAATTATGATTTCTGTAGTTTTTTGGTGATGTTTCATTTTTAATAGTTTATCCATTTAGGCGAAGGTTTTGTTTTTCTAAATGTTATTAGATGTACATAGCGGCCTGTAAGTAAATGATTGAAAGATATACTAATGAAATTGAAAGAATTTTGAAAACAAAATGCAAATATATAAATTATAGTTAGAAAGTAAAATTAAAAATAAAAATAAATAAAGATAAAACAAAAATAAGCATACCAAAGATGTAGGACTGAGTGTCCCGATGTGTCCAGAAGTAGTAGTGTCTTCGAATAGGTGTGGGTCAATACTGATTGTGGTTGCTTGTGGAGGGAGTAAGTGAAAGGTGGCTGTCGGGGTTGGGGTTAATGATCTGTAGAGCATTGAAGATGGGGTTATTAAGATATATGTTATTATCATTTAGACAAATGTTTTGTTTAAATGTTTGTTGTATGTAATATTTTTTCTATTGTATCTCTATGTCTCTTATTTGGTACTATTTTTAATATGTCCATTGTTTCTGTTATTATATTGTATGCGTGTCCGGTATTTAGAATATGTTTTGCGTATGCAGAATTATCTTTGTTGTGTTTTATATTTGCAATGTGTTCTTTATATCTGTGTGTGAATGTACGACCCGTTTGACCTATATATGTTAAGGGGAAATCTTTACATTTTAATCTGTATATGCCTGGTAAGTTGTATTGATTATTTATATCTATTGGTGGTTTTTGTTTGAGAATGTTTTTATTGTATTTTTTGTTTTGTAAGCTACTTTTATTTTGTTTTCTTTGAATAGTTTTGTTATAAATTTAGTTTCTTTACCTATATATGTAAAAGTGGCCCATTTGTTTTGTGTATTTTCATTTTCGTTATGTTTTGTTGTTTTTTTAAGTTTTTTATTTAAAAAGTTGTAGTTATTACATCCGTTTTCTCTGAGGATTTGTTGTATTATATTTAATTCTATTTGTTTGTTTGTTGTGGATATTGGATATAGGTTTTTTTCTATTTATTAGGTAATTGATAGACATTTTTTTATGTTCAAAGGGGTGGCAAGATGAAGCGTGAATTATGGTGCTTGTGGTAGTGGGTTTTCTATAAATTTTGAATTCAAAGCTTTTGATTTTTCTTATTATAGTTAAATCTAAGTAGTTAATAGTATTGTTTTGTTCAAGTTCTATTGTAAATTGAATGCTTTGATTTATGTTGTTGAATTCGTTAAGTACTTGTTGAATATTTGTCTTTTTCATATTGTAAATTATTAGTATATCATCTACGTATCTGCTATAGTATTGGATATGGTTTTTATTTAAAATGTTTATTATGTTCTAAATATTGGAGGAATATTTCAGATAGTATGCTTGACGTGGGGGCACCCATAGGTAGTCCTGTATTTTGTTGCCAATATTTGTTATCAAATTGAAAATAATTTTTATTAATAATAAGGTTTGTTATTATTTTAACAAAACTATTCAATGAAAACAAAATAAAAGTAGCTTACAAAACAAAAAATACAATAAAAAACATTCTCAAACAAAAACCACCAATAGATATAAATAATCAATACAACTTAAAAGGCATATACAGATTAAAATGTAAATATTACCCCTTAACATATATAGGTCAAACGGGTCGTACATTCACACACAGGTATAAAGAACACATTGCAAATATAAAACACAACAAAGATAATTCTGCATACGCAAAACATATTCTAAATACCGGACGCGCATACAATACAATAACAGAAACAATGGGCATATTAAAAATAGTACCAAACAAAAGACATAGAGATACAATAGAAAAATATTACATACAACAAACATTTAAACAAAACATTTGTCTAAATGATAATAACATATATCTTAATAACCCCATCTTCAATGCTCTACAGATCCTTAACCCCAACCCCGACAGCCACCTTTCACTTACTCCCTCCACAAGCAACCACAATCAGTATTGACCCACACCTATTCGAAGACACTACTACTTCTGGACACATCGGGACACTCAGTCCTACATCTTTGGTATGCTTATTTTTGTTTTATCTTTATTTATTTTTATTTTTAATTTTACTTTCTAACTATAATTTATATATTTGCATTTTGTTTTCAAAATTCTTTCAATTTCATTAGTATATCTTTCAATCATTTACTTACAGGCCGATATGTACATCTAATAACATTTAAGAAAAACAACACCCTCGCCTAAATGGATAAACTATTAAAAATGAAACATCACCAAAAAACTACAGAAATCATAATTGAGTTTTAAGTTCTTCGATGTATTTTACACCTGATGATAGTTTTATAAAACTGAAACATGTTGTGTAAATGTTCCGAAATGTAAATCGATCAATCGATATGGAACATGAATGATATTTTATTATCTTAATTATAAAATTTTAAATTTTAAATTTATATATTGTGATCAGAATAATTGAAACAATAAATTATAAAAAATATGAAATAATGTGTTCGTGCCTAATTTAAGGTCTATTCAGGCATGTGACTGGAGAGGCTGAAATAAACCACGACAATCCTAAGTAAGAACAGTCATTCTCCGAGATTCTTATCCGGTACCTTCAGAATATGAAAAAGGAATCACCAACTTTGGTCTTCTGGGCTGTAATGCCGTGTGGATTAGCACGTAGGTACCAACGTCTCGGAGAAATCTTCTGACACCCTCCATAGGGCATATCGTAAAGTACTCAAGACACAAACTGTAATTATTCACAACACAACTGTGATTATAGTAATACAAGAACGTGTGAATCTAATAATACAACACACGAATTAATGAACATTTCGGACAGGAAGTTTTATCTGCGGCAAATTCTCATCGAGCGACGAAAGACCTCAAATTACGGTCGTACCGATTTCAAGCATTGCTTCAGCAGCAAGAACAGTTTGTGGCTAGAAGAATTCAACATTGCCTTTGGTTCCATCGTTTCGTGTGAAGGGTATCACGTGTGGAAGTTGGGAAGTTGTGGTTGCATCTTAATATATCTTAGTGAAATGATAAAATTCCACGGTACACATAGGTCAAAACTGACTGATTAGTGATTTTAATTCCCTTATCACATGAATTGGTTATCACCAACGTCTTAAAGCACCTGGCCACAACGTACTTGAGTGAAATACATATCCTCACGTAATTTGAAGATAACACATTTTCTTTGGCGAAAATTGATAAATCTATAATTCTTTCGCATTTACAAGAGCGATGGTTCTATACGTATCCAACAACGAAAGTGTAAATGTAACTACAATTAAGTATAACTGTACAAATGTTATTAATTATTTTAAGACGAGAGATACATTAAGGGTAAAGTCACTCACCACCAGAATCTGTTTCTGAAACGTCTGGGTTGTAACGCCATGTTATCTTGTATCCTGAAAATGCAAATGATGCGGTTCTTCGCAATGTTGGTAATCTTCTACCCACAAATTAACATTGCCTTGCAAAACACAAGATCACAATCCACTGAAATGAAACCCTGAAGATCTTATATTTGCCGAAGTTTCGGAGGCATACATCACCCATATTCTCATGATACAAGATTACACGGCTTTTCAACACAGACGAACGTTCGTTGACATTCAATATGAAGCGATATTTATTCTTACCGCTCTAATAACATGAAATATCACAGTTAATTTCATATTAAATTATAGAGATATCGAGGAATATTAAGGCCTACATAAAAGCTTAAATGTAAATTTTGTTAATGGTAATAGTGATATAATACGTATATATATTTTTAATAAAGATCACTTGAAGGTACCCCATCACTTAGGATATTATGAGCATTTGATACTTGCAATTTATTAAGGGTTACGATCGTTAATTGGTGTAAATAGGTTTAAAAGAAGTTGCTTTAAATATTTGACACGGAGCTGCTAAACTACAGTGAAGCATGCTTTAGGTTTTTGATTAACGATCCGATTGGCTATAATATATTTCTTCTTATTCTGTTGTAGTTCAGGGTACAGAAACCAAACAAGATTACAGAATAGAAGGACACATGCACCGGTTATCTTAAGTGACCTAAGTAGGATTCACACCGATTCGAGTATCAAGTGCATTAGCCGCACGCGATACGCCACAGATGTAACTAAAGAGATAAAATATAATGTACTTAAAACTTTGCATACCGTGTAGTGTATTGGAGCATACAAATAAACTGTGTACAATATAAACGACACTAGTGTCATTTATAGTGTAAACAGTTTCTTTGTATACTTATTTTTATAGATATAATGTACGTTATGATGCTTACACATAGGAATGCTAGCGATGTCGCTCTTGAAATTATCACTGGGTGACATACGGTACGTGCCGAAAACAACTTTTCTCTTACATCGCCTAGCGGCACAGAGACCTTTGCCTTTGATTAATTAAGTGTTCCTTCTTACATGATAGGAATCACCATGTCTTAACAGCATAACTAAATGGAAGTGTAAATATTTACAGGTCCTATTAAAATTTTTCATGTACTACCAAACAGTGTTTTACGGCATTTTGCAACCCAAAAGCGTAGTCCACAATATAAAATAATTATAGTGGCTACAGACTCTAGGTCTGTTTTAATAAACACCACATTATTCAGTCATAATAAAAACCTTAGGCGGAACGTAAGTGAATTATTTAGGTAAGATACAGAACTGACGTAAAGAAAAGAAAGCAGTATATTCAGACTTTCAGATCAAACCTATTTGACGGTTTCCGTTATTTAATTGACCTGTTGAGAATATTGTCTATAAACAGAGGTATTACACTACCCCGACTCAATAAAAATGAATTTGTATACGGAATCCCGTATCAACTTAAAACAGTAGGCAAGGATCTAATGTAAAATATGAAATCTTCCGTCCCTTTTTCGGATTCAGATTGCTGCTGAAATAAATCGTGGGATATAGAATTCCTTTCAACTTCAAGAGGAACGAAAATATTCTGTATTAGCTCATCTTAGGAAGAAAAACTTCGAAGTATTATTTATAAAAATAATTAATTTCCATATACAACTAAATGGATGATTGAAGATTCACTAAATAAATTATAAAGTGCCTTCCAAAAGATAAATTAGGGCTTGAATTACAAATTACTGGAAGACGTAAAACCCAATGAAATCTCGGTCGAGTGTTGCGGCCTAGTGACTGCCCTCAGTCTTTGTATTTTAGAGACTCCTAGTTTAAATATCGCCTTACTGAGGTTTTCGTGGTTATCATCATACAGTTCAGACAAATACCTCAAATCGGGTGCCGACACATTTCAGCTTCGTCCCTTCCAACTTATAATTCATTAATCATCTCATCATTCGACACCATATAATCTGTGCAATTGACGTCATCATTTGATACACCATGCATGAACACTAGACAACTTCCTGAACAGACCACCATCAGGTGCCATATATCATTGTTGTTTACGGTGTTGTCCTTTATACCCTAGATTTATTTCCAGCTATTCGTTACTGATCTCTGCTGAAAGATGGCAGCAGTGTGTCATATGTCTATCCTGCCATCTGGTAGTGGAACAGTTTACTTCATTCACTCCTGCCGTGTGTATACAACAGATAACGGATGACTTCCATTACCCACTATAAAATCCATCACGAAACTCAATCTACAACCAGGCCAATCGTTGTGGAAGACTAAGAAACGTTGATTGATTGTCGAACAACTGGTCATAATGTGAAATGTGGAAATATTTATTTAGAAATCAGTTTCATGTTTCATAGCTTGGCATAAATCATTGCAGTAGCGTGAGGCAGTCATCAAACTAAGCATCCATACCAATAGAACTTGCACCTTCATAATGCTCTTGGCTCGATTTATCACAGTCTATGATATATATTCCTGTTCGGGATTTTCTGGGAAATTCAGATCTCACAACACCTTAATACATAAGGAAAGACAGAAAAAAATATTTCCTTTTCCGCTCTCATATGTTAAATTAAATTTATTATTAATTGTATACCGAAGGAAACAGTTACCATGCATTTTGTTCAAATTTAAACGAATCAGCCAATTATTACGTACAGAATCAGAATGTCAGCCCACATTAATCAACGTGATTTCTGTATTCAACAATGAACATAATATAACACAAATCGAACTTGATGATACTTTTGTAATAATATTATGGAGAAGGGTTTCATTGCCATAATATTTTATTGCGTATGCTACCATCAGGAGAAGTGCATTTCCAAATATCACGGTGTGAAAATTGTGTACTTTTTACAATTAAATCTTTTGACGTAGCGAAGTTTACTGCTCTGAAACGTCCTTTCAAAAGTACGTAAGACAACCGGTCACCAAAAAATTCTACTCTCATAACTGCCGCCCTAATTCTGCTCAGAACAAAACAGCCTGTCTCTAACTGATGATTGTAGAAAAATGTGAAATTGTCAAATGGGACCGCGCCCTCTCCCTCCCCCCACACCTTCTGCACTACCACTAAATCTAACATAATTATCTAATTCCCTAATCACTGATTTCATTGTCCCAGCCTTATAGAGACTTCTAATTTTCCAAGTTCCAAATCTCTTATCCCTTTTCAATTGCCATGGTCGTGCCAAAGATCCGTCCTAGTCCGAAGCTTCGTAACAGTTTTTTTCGTCCAACCCGCAAGCTGGAGGACCACCCCTCGGCCGCTTTACACGACTGTTTATTCATTATATTCCCAGCTAACTTCCTTACCTGGAGGCCGTCCCTCTATCCGCAACCTGAAGACGCACCATGCAGTGGTATAGTCGTCGCAGTAGTTTTTGGCCAGTGGAATTTTCAAGGGGAAGGCTAGGAGCGAGTCACTTGTGCGCTGGTATGATGCTGACTGCGCCAAGGAGCTTATCGGACTGAACGCCCAAACAAAAGAAATGCACTGGCCGTGCCACCTCAGGTACACAGAGTACTTCCGTCCGCCAGCTCCGCTAGCTTCTCCACCGGCCAAAAACTACTGCGCCGACTATACAAGACGACCCCCACCATACATAGAACATAAGTGAACTGCCGCGCCATATATTAGCGAGAGCATTAACTATTATTGTAACAAAAAGTGAAATGCCGCTCCATATAGTGGCTATGACATCCACTTATATAAAAATAAATAGACTGCCGCGTCATATATCAACGAGGGCATGAACTAATGCAGTTAAGGAACTGCCGCGCCACGTATTGGCGAGGACATGAACTAATGTAAAGATAAGTGAATTGCCGCACCATCTGTTGGGAATGTATAGACTAATGAGCCCGCGAAAATTTTCTGACCCGTTTACCTCCTTAGGTATCCTATAACCCGGATAGAAACATCGAAAAAACTCAAAGCTAGGTGACCTGCTGCGCCCTCTATTAGCAAAGATATGAACTAATGTAAAGATAAGTGAATTGCCACGCCATCTGTTGGGAATGTATAGACTAATGAACCCGCGAAAATTTTCTGATTCGTTTACCTCCTTGGGTATCCTATAACCCGGATAGAAACATCGAAAAAACTCAAAGCTAGGTGACCTGCTGCGCCCTCTATTAGCAAAGATATGAACTAATCTAAAAATAAGTGAATTGCCGCGCCATCTGTTGGGAATGTATAGACTAATGAACCCGCGAAAAATTTCTGACCCGTTTACCTCCTTGGGTATCCTATAACCCGGATAGAAACATCGAAAAAACTCAAAGCTAGGTGACCTGCTGCGCCCTCTATTAGCAAAGATATAAACTAATGTAAAAATAAGTGTACTGCCGTGCCATCTGTTGGGAATGTATAGACTAATGAGCCCGCGAAAATTTTCTGACCCGTTTACCTCCTTTCTTATCCTATAACCCTGATAGAAACATCGAAAAAACTCAAACCTATGTGACTTTCTGCGCCCTCTATTAGCAAAGATATGAACTAATGTAAAGATAAGTGAATTGCCCCGCCACCTGTTGGGAATGTATAGACTAATGAGCCCGCGAAAAATTTCTGACCCGTTTACCTCCTTGGGTATCCTATAACCCGGATAGAAACATCGAAAATACTCAAAGCTAGGTGACCTGCTGCGCCCTCTATTAGCAAAGATATAAACTAATGTAAAAATAAGTGAACTGCCGCGCCATCTGTTGGGAATGTATAGACTAATGAACCCGCGAAAAATTTCTGACCCGATTACCTCCTTGGGTATCCTATAACCCGGATAGAAACATCGAAAAAAACTCAAAGCTAGGTGACCTGCTGCGCCCTCTATTAGCAAAGATATAAACTAATGTAAAAATAAGTGAACTGCCGCGCCATCTGTTGGGAATGTATAGACTAATGAGCCCGCGAAAATTTTCTGACCCGTTTACCTCCTTTGGTATCCTATAACCCGGTTAGAAACATCGAAAAAACTCCAAGCTATGTGACTTTCTGCGCCCTCTATTAGCAAAGATATGAACTAATGTAAAGATAAGTGAATTGCCCCGCCATCTCTTGGGAATGTACAGACTAATGAGCCCGCGAAAAATTTCTGACCCGTTTACCTCCTTTGGTATCCTATAACCCGGATAGAAACATCGAAAAAACTCAAACCTATGTGACTTTCTGCGCCCTCTATTAGCAAAGATATGAACTAATGTAAAGATAAGTGAATTGCCCCGCCACCTGTTGGGAATGTATAGACTAATGAGCCCGCGAAAAATTTCTGACCCGTTTACCTCCTTGGGTATCCTATAACCCGGATAGAAACATCGAAAATACTCAAAGCTAGGTGACCTGCTGCGCCCTCTATTAGCAAAGATATAAACTAATGTAAAAATAAGTGAACTGCCGCGCCATCTGTTGGGAATGTATAGACTAATGAACCCGCGAAAAATTTCTGACCCGATTACCTCCTTGGGTATCCTATAACCCGGATAGAAACATCGAAAAAAACTCAAAGCTAGGTGACCTGCTGCGCCCTCTATTAGCAAAGATATAAACTAATGTAAAAATAAGTGAACTGCCGCGCCATCTGTTGGGAATGTATAGACTAATGAGCCCGCGAAAATTTTCTGACCCGTTTACCTCCTTTGGTATCCTATAACCCGGTTAGAAACATCGAAAAAACTCCAAGCTATGTGACTTTCTGCGCCCTCTATTAGCAAAGATATGAACTAATGTAAAGATAAGTGAATTGCCCCGCCATCTCTTGGGAATGTACAGACTAATGAGCCCGCGAAAAATTTCTGACCCGTTTACCTCCTTTGGTATCCTATAACCCGGATAGAAACATCGAAAAAACTCAAACCTATGTGACTTTCTGCGCCCTCTATTAGCAAAGATATGAACTAATGTAAAGATAAGTGAATTGCCCCGCCACCTGTTGGGAATGTATAGACTAATGAGCCCGCGAAAAATTTCTGACCCGTTTACCTCCTTGGGTATCCTATAACCCGGATAGAAACATCGAAAATACTCAAAGCTAGGTGACCTGCTGCGCCCTCTATTAGCAAAGATATAAACTAATGTAAAAATAAGTGAACTGCCGCGCCATCTGTTGGGAATGTATAGACTAATGAACCCGCGAAAAATTTCTGACCCGATTACCTCCTTGGGTATCCTATAACCCGGATAGAAACATCGAAAAAAACTCAAAGCTAGGTGACCTGCTGCGCCCTCTATTAGCAAAGATATAAACTAATGTAAAAATAAGTGAACTGCCGCGCCATCTGTTGGGAATGTATAGACTAATGAGCCCGCGAAAATTTTCTGACCCGTTTACCTCCTTTGGTATCCTATAACCCGGTTAGAAACATCGAAAAAACTCCAAGCTATGTACTTTCTGCGCCCTCTATTAGCAAAGATATGAACTAATGTAAAGATAAGTGAATTGCCCCGCCATCTGTTGGGAATGTACAGACTAATGAGCCCGCGAAAAATTTCTGACCCGTTTACCTCCTTTGGTATCCTATAACCCGGATAGAAACATCGAAAAAACTCAAAACTTTGTGAATTGCTGTGCCCTCTATTGGCAAACACATGAACTAATGTAAAGATAAGTGAACTAACTCCTTATAACGAAAGTCACAATTCATTCAACATTTCTTAAAGTCGCCAATAGATAGAGTTCCTCATAAAACGAAATGCCAAACGTATAGTGAACATAATTGTAAGATTTAAATTAAGAAACTTTTAAAAAGGTATTTATTACAATAATTATTAAAAAGTATTATCTGATAATTATACAAACATGTCCTTGGTTATAAAACTAATCTAGCCAGTAAAGAACGTTGGTTAACATGCTACGCCGCGTGCTGTATGTTACGTATCGTATACGATAAACCATAATACTTATATACATTATAATAACCGGTCACTAACAAATTCTACTCTCTTAACTGCTGCCCTAATTCTTATAAGAACTGATGACCTTCATTAACCTTTCCGTAGAAAATTGTTAAATTCTCCACTGGGATCGCGCCCTCCCCCTCCGAACAAACCTTCTGCACTGCCACTAAATCTAACTCATAATTCTCCAATTCTCAACACACTGATATCAGTACCCCAGCCTTAAAGAGGGCTCCTATGTTAAAAGTTCCAAAACTCATATCCCTTTTCAAATGCCAAGGTCGTGCCAAAGAGTTCGTCCTGGTCCGAGGCTTAGTTAATATGTTCGTAACTGTTTTTTATGGTGAAACGTTGTTAGCCTTACGCTCATCCGGCAAGCTGGAGGACCACCCCTCGACAGCTGTCCACGACTGCTTATTCAACATATTCGCAGCTAACCTCTTTACCTAGAGGCTGTCCCTCTATCCGCACCTGATGACGCGTCACAGAAGTTAAGTGAACTGCCGCGCCATATATTAGCGAGAGCATTAACTGTTATAAAGAAAAGTGGATTGCCGCGCCTTATAGCGGCTATGACATGCAATAATGTAAAGATGTGTGGACTGCCGCGCCATGTATCAGTGAGGGCATGAACTAATGCAAATAAGAAACTGCCGCGCCACGTATTGGCGAGGTAATTAACTAACGTAAAGATTAGTGCATTACCGCGCCATCTGTTGGGAATGTATAGACTAATGAGCCCGCGAAAATTTTCTGACCCGTTTACCTCCTTGGGTATCCTATAACCCGGATAGAAACATTGAAAAACTCAAAGCTATGTGACCTGTTGCGCCATCTATTAGCAAAGATATGAACTAATGTAAAGATAAGTAAATTGCCGCGCCATCTGTTGGGAATGTATTAACTAATGTCATTCCACTTTCCATAGAAAAATGTGAAATTGTCCACCGGGATCGCGCCCTCCCCCACCCATCGCACTTCCTGCACTGCCACTAAGTCTAACTTATAATTCTCTAATTCCCTACTCACTGATTTCAGTGCCCCAGCCTTATAGACTCCTAATGTTCCGAGTACCAAATCTCATATCCTCTTTCATTTGCCATGGTCGTGGAAAAAATTCCGTCCTGGTCCGGGGCTTAGTTAATGTCTTCGTAACAATTTTTTTTCGCCCAACCCGCAAGCTGGAAGACCACCCGTTGACCTCTGAACACGACTGCTTATTCAATATATTCCCAGCTAACTTCCTTAACTGGATTCCGTCCCTCTATCCGCAACCTGAAGACGCACCATGCAGTGATACAAGAGGACCCCCACCATACATAGAACATAAGTGAACTGGCGCGCTATATATTAGCGAGGGCATGAACTAATGCAGATAAAGTAATGTAAAGATAAAGTAATTGCCGCGCCATCTGTTGGGAAGGTATAAACGTATTGGCCCGCGAACATTTTCTGACCCGTTCACCTCTTTGGGTATCCTGTAACCCGGATATGAACATCGAAATCTCGATGCTTGGTGACCTGCTGCGCCCTCTATTGGCTAATTAGACGGCTTACCGAAATAACCAATGCCCTCCAAAGAACCAAGTCGTGGGCCAACAAAATCCAGTCTCCTTCAACTCCTATCTCCCATAGATCCCGCCTGAGATTATCCTCCCATCTAGGTCTAGGTCTCCCCAGCGGTCTCTTCCCCTCAGGCTTCCCAACCAATACCTGGTGCACACCTCTTGCCCCATCCATGCGCGCTACATGCCCCGTCCATCTCATTCTTCTTGACTTAATCACCCTGACAATATTGGGGGAGGAGTAGAGATTTTTAAGCTCATCATTATGCAGTTTTCTCCATGTCCCATCGTCTTCTTTCCTAGGCCCAAATATCCTCCTCAACACCCGATTCTCAAACACCTGCAATCTGTGTTCCTCCCTCTGAGTGAGAGATCATGTTTTGCACCCATACAAAACAACAGGCAAAATTATTGTTTTGTATACTTTAATTTTCAGGTTCTTAGAAATCAGACGGGAAGACAAAATATTTTGAACTGAGAAGTAGCAAGCATTTCCGGAATTTAGTCTCCTCCTAACTTCCTCATGACTGTCATTTTTATTTGTTATTGTTGTTCCCAAATATTTGAACTTTGTAACCCTTTCTAAGGACTTATTAGCTGAAGATTTCCGTCTTCTGGGTTGTTGCGCTGTGTAGTCTGGTCGATGTTAACCAACGTTTCAGAGGTCATACTGCCTCCGTCATCAGGGTGATGAATATGAATATGACACGATTTATTAGACACCCTAAGATAATTCTGCCCGCCTGTCTTCTGATGACGAGATACTAACATGTATTTAGTTTTTTCTGAATTCACTTCTAGCCCCACTTGTCTACTAGCCTCTAGTAAAACTTCTGCGTTCCTCTTTATTGTATTTATATCGTCCCCCAATAAATTAATATCATCAGCATATGCCAATAGCTGATGTGTCCCGTTCAATTGCAAACCCTCCTGCCTACCTTCGACTTTCATGATGGCATATTCTAGCGCAAAGTTAAAGAGTAAGGGAGACAAAGCATCTCCTTGTTTAGACCGTTCTTGATGAAAAATGACTCAGATAATTATTTACCTACACGAATTTTGTTACAGGTTTCATTTAAGCACATTTTTACTAGACTCACTAGCTTCTTTGGTATACAATACACGACGATGCGATGTAGGCCACAGGACAAAAATATTATAAATAATTTAAACCTTTGTCGGAGAAAATATAATACAATCAGATCTTTTTACTAAAAAGTCTTACACGGTGATGTAACAGCGTTTAGCTCCAGAATCCTGTCGTTGAGTACCCCGTAACATTGATTAATGTTTATCGGCATCCTTTTGACTAACTTTTTCTCCGCATCTCCTACGTCTACTGCTTACCAACCCGTTCAATCTCCATGCTAAGGAGTAGTATGATGACATTGCGACATCATTCATCTCACGAGCAATATCACAAGCCCACACAAAGCTAAAGAGAGGGGCAAAAACCAAAAGCCTACACTTGTCTTTAAGCTTATTAGGTCGAAGGTAGGACACTCTCTTTCATCCTTTGAGACTAGCAAAAGTTATCTTGCCGATGGATTGCTTCATTCATTGCAAATTCCCTCATCCCCAAACAGCAACTCAGTGAGGATACGATTTATTGCGTTGTTCCTTCAATCTAAATAAACGTCTATTCCTTCTGTCTGCGGCATTCTTGCGTCGAAATAATCAGCAATCACTATGTTGAAGCTTTAGAAGTCTTCCATGTGATGATTTAGTCTTTGTGATGAGGAATCTAAGCAGAGGAGAAAAAAGTCAGCGTTTTCCAACACACAAATTAGGAAGGAGTAAGCTCGTTTATATTCTAGCTTGAGGTGATTGCAGTTGTGTTTGGTCGCTTGATGTGATTGAATTTCACAAAAGTTAACTCGTTCTTTTTTGCTTCCTGTTTACTCTTTGAGAAATGTATTCATTTTGAAAATATGTACACTGCAGCTGGAATTATCTTTGATAAATTATCTTCTAGAAATTTCATAGACATGTTAGAAGCTTGGAGTTCTAAACAATTAAATTACGATCAGAGAAATAAATAATTACCTTCGGTTTATGTTTGAGTACGATTCGAATCTCCTCCTCAGCACGATCTATCGTGACTGGGTCATTTTCGAATTTTTGTCTTTCCCTCCAATCCTTCTCGATCCACCGTACATAATAATTCTTTTTCGCTTAGTGACAATAGCGTGTAATGTTAGAGTTGATTCATCATTGTTAATTAAGCAACCAACCTGCCAATAAAATAGAAGGAAGTGTGACCAAGTAACTTGTAATAACCTATCGTGTAGGCAGTAAAGGTCATAGGCCTATAGTTCAATAAAATTAATCTGTTGACTCAGTTTGCTTTGGTCAATCCTTGTCCTTTCCAGAATGGGTTTACGTGTGGTTTTCTAAAAGGCTTTATAGCGTCTGTCTACACAGCCTCAGACAGGCCACACCTTTCATTTGAATACACTTACCATTTATAATCGCCATGCAATTTGTTAGTCTGTGACTTCAGAGGTTGGAGAGACATTAGCATCACTGGGTAATCCTCAAATTTCGATTAGTCTTTGATCTTCGAGATACGTTCACCTATTATTGATATTGCGTTATTTTTTTGTGGATTGTTACATTTTTCGCATTTAACTTTTACTGAAAGAAGATACAAGTTCAGAATGATAGTTGTAACATATGACAATGGAGTCCTCGTAATTTGTCTACCGTTACTTCTCTTTTTCATTTGCTTACGTCACAGATAAACTTTTTGGCTCCTGTTATGGAGTCTAAATACAATGGCACAGATCTATTGGAGCTGCGATGTTCGTACTAATTGTCCTATACCTTCGGTAGGTGGCAGTTCAGTACGTCTGTTAAATCAAGTAATTCCGTTACCAGTTGCAAGATGGCAGAAGTAGTGCTATACATAACTGTGATCCATTAGTTCACTGCCCTTGCACTCGGAGCCGCGTTATGTGTCGGGCAGCGACGGGGGGGTGACGGACGGTATAGCCAGCAAGCGTAACGATTCCATCAAGAAAATTACTCGCCGGGAAAAGCTAATAATCACGTGCCTTTTCCTCCCCTTCGTGGTAGTGACAGTCCACATGATTTATTGCGCTATAAAATATCATTTGTATTGCGCGTCAGAAAAGGGCAGGGTGATGTAGAAGGAGGGAGGGGGAGACATGATTAATGTAGGTAGACGGGCGGGCACAATGAATACATGCACGGCATTTTGTGCTAGAGACCAGAATCGCTTAGAGAAGTGACGGTCTTTCAAGACTTCTTCAGTCGACTTTCCATTCAACAGTTCTTTTCAGCCATTTGAGTCTGGTTAATTGCAAGCACGCTTATGTAATCTGTAGTCTGTAGAAGTTGCATAGCTGGCAGGATTATGTTCGCCAGTTAGGCATTATGAACAAGGTTCCATTTTACAAATGGTTTGTACCTAATTTATATATTGAATCTAACCATCATTTATACCACGAAACAATGACACTGACATGTTCGGTTGCCCGTGGCAAAATGTTCTGAACACATCTCGGATGTACGATACTCGATTTGAAGGTTGGTGTGTATTTCAGTGCCCCAAAATTGTGGGTGAGAATTTTTCAATCCTATAAACAGATTTTTCCTTCGCCTTAGACAACGTTCTGAGCACTCACTGTCAGCACACGAAACAAACAGTTAAGCTAAGATTGTGGCTTCGTTTTTCTCAAATTTTCTTTTCGGGTTTCATATTAAATTTGATTAAATTAGGTCCGGTAGGTTTGCACTAAACATGCTTAAAGCGGGCGGATTTCGTTCTAGTCCGTATCGATCCACTGCAATCCCTATTTCCATACAAATTAAATCAAAATTTAACAACTTTGTCTGCACTAGTTCATGGTTAAAACATGGATGTATAATTAAAGTGTAAAACTATAAGGCCTGTTTGATGAAGTATTAAATATAAATTTGGTTTTATTTAGTTTTGTTTTCTCGGTTTAACAGACTGTAAACGTACTTTAATTGTTGTGATATGTAATTTTGTATGTAGATCTACGTATTTCTGCATGAACTTCATTTATGTTCAAAGGCAACAATTTGTTATTTTCTAAAGAGACTCGAATTTTTCTGCCGACGACTCCGGAAATGGCGTTAATAAGATTTTGAGATTAATACTTCAATTTATGTTTCAATTCTGTCTTTTATACTATAATAATTTTACTTAATTGCTCTAAATAATAATTGCCTTAGCGAACCATACATTTTGTTATTGGTCTATTATTACCTTCAAACTGGTTTTGACTGCCAAATTATCTTATAGTATCCTGGGGTCTCGGGTTCGATTCCCGGCGGTGCCCGAATTTATAACTTGTGATGGGCAAGGCCGTGGTCTAGGCAACATGGAGTTTTCCTCCGGGGGCTTCCCCGGTTTCTCCGTGGCATCCCAACAATTACTCCATTCACACACAGAAGAAGGCAATGGCAAACCACTTCTGGATCATCTGCCAAGAACGTATATGAACAGGTCCCAGTCCGAGAAAAGGATGGAAGGATCCCGTTCATATGGACCTGTCGTCAGACAGAACACTAAATAATAATAAGATGAGGTGGTCTAGCGGTTAGAACGCTGGCCTTGTAATCCTGGGGTCTCGGGTTCGATTCCCGGCGGTGAACGAATTTATAACTTGTGTTGGGCAAGGCCGTGGTCTAGGCAACACGGAGTTTTCCTCCGGAGGCCTCCCCGGTTTCTCCGTGGCATCCCAACAATTACTCCATTCACACACAGAAGAAGGCAATGGCAAACCACTTCTGGATCATCTGCCAAGAACGTATATGAACAGGTCCCAGTCCGAGAAAAGGATGGAAGGATCCTGTTCATATGGACCTGTCGTCAGACAGAACACTAAATAAATAAATGCTTTCCAGATGTTGCAATAAGCCCTTTTAGTGACAATTGAGATTTTGTAGAACGTCGGGTAAAAGCAGGAATAAAACAGAACTTGCATTGTGATTAATATTTCTCAAAATTTTACTTTCAGTGACAAGTACCTAAATTATAATGTCCAGTTTCTTGTTGCAGAACGAAAGTATCTGATTTGTTAAATTTGGACAGCGGAAGGGCGGTCCTTCGTGAGGACGGATTTCTGTTCATGAAGGAGACACGTTCGTTCAAGGGTTGCATAAATTTCATCTAATTCATATTCTCTTCGCAATCAGCATGGTTAGAGTTCTTTGTGTTAAAAATTCCAGCATGCGATTTAAAAGTCTGTGCACATTTAAGGTCTACACAGTTCTTATACCTTTGTCATTGTCGGAACAAACATGACTAGTCATTGTTTCATCTGCATTCACTCCGATCGCAAACGCCTGCTCGAACAAGAAAGGCCATACAATGAATGAGAAAGCCAAATATGGCTGTCCGTAGGTAGGCTACATCTCACTCTTAGTTTCTAAGACACGTAGAATAAAAATAAAAGACCCGAGTGTTTGTTGTCAACATTTCGAGATTTGGTTTCCGCTTCTTTGTGGTCACCGCAAATTGAACGAGTTGGCACAGCAGCGCATACCTACACATGCCACGGTGTTTCCTTCAAGTAGTGATTCCCATCGCGAGGTCCGTGAACCACCGACGTTCCTCAGAATCGTCCAGACAAATCGATTGTCAGTTAAGAACGGACAAGTTGAGGAACAACTGTTATTGATGCCACTACTGAAACTAGAGAGTACCTTCGTCATACCGCGAGTGTCGAGGACAGCTTCAACACCCGCATACTTGGTTCGAAAAACTGTCTTCGGCGAAGTGGGTATAATCAGCGGTTCCGAGGCATATCGAGGTAATTTTTCTTCGTATCCATTGCCTCCTCTTCCTCAAAATATGATGGTGCTGTATTTATCTAGGAAAATGTACGCAGAAATATTTTCTAAGGCAGGGGTGGCCAACCCAAATGATCTTTCGGGCCACTTTGGAAATGCATCATAACTCCGCGGGCCACATATAAAATTATATATCCCCATATCAGATTTAGATACACTATAGACATTTTTTTTATAATGGCCAAAGTCTTTGGCCATTATAAAATAAATATATTTTGTAAAAGTGTGATGAATCTCGGGCCGCGGGTTGGTCACCCCTGTTCTAAGGGCTGCTGTTCTTGGCGTACTTTCGTCTTTTCTAACTCGACATAAGAAATTTATTAGTCTCTGGTTACTGAGATGGACCTAACAATAGGACCGAATGGAAGAGGAGAATTGAGGAGGCCATGGACCGAATACGGACCGGAGAGCCATAGAAGAAGAAGGTTACTGAGATGCGATTCAGCCATCTTTCTGTATAATACTATGACATGTTCCAAACATCACCAAAATAGGCGATGATGAAATTGTCATTGATTTCACAGGAAGACAACATACGGCAAGACAGTTCTCCTTTCTTCAGACGTTTGTCCATTGCAATAAATTGATATAATTTCATGTAACAGATGGTCCAGTAAATTTCAAAATAAAAAATGGTAGGACCGTAAGTCAGTTAAGGACGTTGTATGAACTAAGCAATCAAACGATACGAGAAGATTATTAAATTTTAGAATCTGCGTAGGATAGGACGTGAAGCTTCATAAAACTCACGTTTGAAGTTGTGTTGAAACATTCAGTTTGTGCAGCCTACATCTGAATTTTAAGCAACAAAAATGATATAAATATTGTGGAGGTCGAAAGAGTTTGGAAGGTTAAAATTACGTCCCTTATGATCTAATGATACTAAATCAGTCCGTACTTTGGAATGTACCCAGAATACGCTCTTGGTCCCCTCGATGCACACGCATACAGTGGACCCGATAACAAAAACACTGTTGGCGTCATCAGGACTACATAGTTTATTAATGACAATGACGAATCACACACATGTTGTAATCATTGGCTGCTAATGAGTTCAGTTCACGGTCAATGCGACCTTCCCAGCTTGCATCCCGCACACCTCCCACGTTTTCAATTTTGTAATAGACACTTTGTTTGAAAACATAACCAATATTACAGCAAAGTTGCACAGGCGTTTATTTCGAATGGTTGTGTGTGCGTACAAGAGAGGTTTGGCACAGTCAATAAGCTATTCAAGGAGTGGTCTATGCGTTGGTATGTACAGCTCTGAGTCTTCTGTTACCAGTACGTAATTGGTTGAGACATGTTGAATATGATTGAGATCTCTGTAACTTATTATTATGTAGTGAAATGTCAGCAAGAACACGGCTTTATTTTAGTACACGTGGGCATAACACTCCTACTTACAAAAGAATCTTTGTTGTGAGTTTTATGTGCAGAATGTCGTTATTCATTTTTTCTAATGGTGCAGTGTGAACAAAAGATGGAAGTTAACTTCTGAGAATTCAAGAATTAGATACTTTAAGAGGAATGCCCGAAAAGTCACGCACCCCAAAATTTAATTCCATGTTTACTGTACATATTAAACTGGTAATAATTACCAAATTACAACGTATGTTAAAACTACACTTCGTAACTTAAGCCGTTTGGTCTTCACTGTTTTAAAATTCTACCATCCGTCGGGATTTTTCAGTTAACAGAATTTAAAGTCTTGTTCGTTATCCGGCGACACGCGTATAAAACAGCATCAAACAAAACAAACATTTTCCACTCTAGTACATTAAAATAACAAGTAGTTAATGACCGTCTTTCTTTGTTCCATTTTCCTCTCAATTAAATGGCGAATATGAATTAACTTTGTCGCTTTAAACAAGAATACGAGATTACAAAGAGAACTGGCAATTGTTTAGAGTAATAAATACCACGGAGTTCTGAGGCGTGGGCCTTGTGCCGCTTGGTCGCTGGGACCGTGGGTTCGAATCCCACTCAAGCCATGGATGTCTGTCCGCGTTTTTCTGTGTTGTGCTGTCCTGTGTACAGGTAGAGGCCTTGCGACGGGCCGATCCCTCGTCCAAGGAGTCCTACCGAATGTCTATAGATCAAGCCAACGAAAAGTTGGGACCCGCAGTGCTCAGCCACTTGAAGAACGGGTCGTTCCCAGTATCCAGTATCCAGTAATAAATACCACAGAAAAATCAAAATTATGCACCGTTCATTTGTTAATTTTTTCAGTTCCTCAGTTGATGTTCAGGAGTTAGGGTTTCCACCGACACTGCTAATATTTATATCAAGTGACAATAAAATGTTGATGTGATGGCTGTGATGATGAACATAATGAGGACCTCTGAAACGTCGGTAAATTTCCACGATATTACACGGCTCATTATTCCAGAAAGCAGTCGTATTCTTAGTCGCCGCTGTGAGGACTTGAAGTCTCGCTTGTCCGCTGTAGCAATTCGTGTATCTTTATCATCCCAACACGATAAATAGCATGACGTATGATTTCGGTGGCACTACGCAGTTGCTAGGACTAGTCGTTTGTTGTCAGCATTGAATTACTGTGAGCCTCAGGGGACTGGGGGCTAAAATGGACGGGAGAGAAAGAATCAGATCGAAAAGCGACCAGGGAGAGTTGAGTTTGGAAGAGATATGTAGTGCAGTTGACAGCATCACACGCAGGGACTGGCTGTCCGTCTGCTATATCCCATCGCTAATTAGTATTCTCGCCACGCTTGATAGTGCAAAATAACGAGGTTGCGTTCCTCTGTATAATGTTTTCACTTCGTGCAGTAGATAAAACCGGAGTTTCACTGATGTTGCAGCTGCCAGTTAGAGTAATGGAGTTGCAAGTGTTGAACGAAATTCACCATCACGATTGCATAATGATGAGATTCATTTATTTATTCGGACCAGAGTCACGCAATGGGTTAACCTCACCCTTCTGTCTGTCTGTCTGTCTGTCTCTCCAGCCTTGTCCGCTTACCCTTAACACAGTTATTTCAACTAACAGCACACCTTTTAACATATCAAGAGATGGCAAATGATAATGAGATTCTAGGTTCTCACGTAGACGAATAAGAAAATGGCTGTTTTTAAAAGATGATAGGTCCCATCAATGGAGACCAACAGGATAAGATGATCTCAACATTGTTACAAGTTTTCTTAATTATTACAAATTAGTAGTTCCGAATATTTTATGTTTTATGTAATAGGAGGTTCTGGACAGATTTAACGATGTAAGGATATTATAAAGTTGTTCCAGCGTAAAAGAAAAACTGTCCCGCCACACGCCATGTGGGCGTTTGGGGGAGAGGAATATAGCTTCTACTCATTCTTAACCACGGCACGAGGGGATCATTTGTCAACGTCACGCCCCAGTCGTGCTTTACCCCCGGGAAAGGAACCCGGTTCCTTTGGACAGGAGGCTGGGTGGGCCCCAGATTTGGTCTGGACACGGAGGCTAAAGGAAAAATCCTCTGCCCCCTGCCGAGTTTCAACATAATGAGCAGGTTTCATCAACTGACGGGTATGTAATAACAAAGACGTAACATTGTTCTATGTTGCAATACAGTATTTCAGATTTTGCCTGGAGGAAACCCACAGGAAGTTTGTTGCGGACATGTCCCCTCCTGGCCGACATTCGAACTCTTAACCCTACCGAACGCGAGGCAGGGATGTTACGTACCAACCGCTACATCCGATAAAGTTTAGGGAAATGTAGTTTATCGCAAATGATGTTTGCTGGAAATCGTCAATTTATTGACAACAAGGAATTCGGAAATGATATTTCTGATCAGTTTAAACTGATTTACATTATTAATTGGTTGTTCCTTAAATTTTTGAGGTATTCTTTACCAGCTTGTAATTTTTAACTTGTAATGTTGATTCATGAGCCGGGATAGCTCAGTCAGTATAAAGACTAGCTACGGGCTGGACGACCGGGGTTCGATCCCCGACGGGGGCAGAGGATTTTTCCTCTGACCTCTGCGTCCAGACCGGCTCTGGGGCCCACCCAGCCTCCTCTACAATGGGTACCGGGGTCCTTTCCCGGGGGTAAAGCCGGCAGGGGCGTGATGCTGACCACTCACCCCCATCTAGTGCCGAGGTCAAGGAAGAGAGGAGCTATACCTCCACTCACCCCAAGCTCCAACATGGTGTATATTGGAACAGCTTTACTTTAACTTTAATGTTAATTCACTGCAGTATATGTTTTTTTGATTTTATCATTCAACGATTCTTACTGCCTTTTTGCGAATGGTTTTCTAGTCTTGCTAAATGACCTCCCAGAATTGAGAAATTTGTGTCTTAGCATCATGCTATGTAAAAAATTAAGGCGTATGTATGCATTGGTAGTAGGTCGGATTTTAAATAGACCTGTCGCACACACACATACGCGTATTCCCCACATCCTTGGCACGATTCTTTATTACAAGGGCTTCGTGTGTGAATAAATTTGTCACCAACACATCTTCACTTCCAGAGGATTGGCATAATGCCTGACAACATTTTCAAAAGTGGCACAAGTTGTTTTGCACAAACCCACTTCTGACGTAAAACGAATAGTAATTGCTTCTTAGAAAAGTTATATTTTATGGAATGGCGAGTTTGTGTGTTTCTTTTGTAAGTTCAGTGTTTTACATTTCTAAATTATACGGTTTAAAGCAAAGATTCTTAACAGCTTATTCTCAGAGTGCTACAGATCCGCTGCTTAATTTATGCCTGTCTAGAAATTCCAATTCACACTACGTAGTATTTTTTTTACCACAGATGGAAAGAACAGGGTAACTTTTCTTTCGCTGATTATCGACTGGAAACAGGCAAATTAAATTAATTTTATTTTTACAATATTACATAATTTTTAATTACGAATGTTAAATGTAGGTGATATGGCGTTTCCAAATTTCAAACCATATATATGGTTTGAAATTCGGAAATGCCAAATATAAAAGGAGTCAGATTCACATTTTAAATAAGTATGCTAATAAGTATTAATAACAAATTGAAGATGACTGTCTTCTGGAATGTTGCGCCGTGTAGTCTGGTAGACGTTTACTGATGTTTCAGAGGTCCTTGTTGCATCCATCATCAGGGCGATTAGCTGACATACAATTTATATTTCAGGTCCTCGGGTTTAAATTTTGCAATACAGTGTTCCTTATGATGTGTTGTCACAAGCAATACGAGAAAATTATTTTTCCGTTATGTTATTAGGTTTCAGGCTTATTTATTTCTTTCATATTCTTCTCTTTATTCCATCACGTTTAGTTTTATATATTTATCTTCTGTAATTGATATTTTATTTGCATTGCATTTCACGTGATACATGTCGATGTTGAAAATAAGATGTCTATAAGCTAAGGGCCAATGGATTGTCTTTTTCTTGGTGGCTCACTTTGCACCGTTACATAACAGTTCCAAATTTCTATGTTACTGTTTCTGTTGCCTCCAGTTTCGCCTCATTATTCTTGGGTATTGTTTGTTTTTGTGATTGAGCTAGTCATTAATACACTGCAATAAGAAACATCTGCAGGTATTACACCAGCCTTTCAGTAGGAAAAATGGAAACTTTCGTTGTTCGTACCTTTTGTTTAACATGTTGAACATAATTCAATTCTAAAGGGTTTTGACGAACGTAGTTTACACTTAAAATTATTCGTTGTCCAGTGACAGAGACTAGCTCTTTCTAAGGGACCCAACAGAGTAGGTACCTCTCACCTGAAGACGGAAACAGAACCAGCCTCGGAAACGTCGTGATTTTAAAAACATACGATGGAAAAAGTCCTGACAACGAATAATCTTAAATGTTGTACATAACCTCAGCATTCCTACATGTCAGTGTGTAACAGATAAAATAACAAATAACTAAATAATTCACGATAAACCTATGTATTTATTTAATTTGAAAATACACTTGGTCTTGTAAGTTGAAAAATTTCCCTTTGGTACGCAAGCGCGTTTCATATGATAACACCGTGAACATATTGTATATGTATTTTTGTACTAATGTTACACGTAGTAGCCAATGCACATTTCCAATCATGCAGTTCCATGCATGGCAAAGATAGGTTGAAGGGTTTTCGGGGAATGGGAGGGTTATAGCCGTATTGTGCTAGAGTTTTCGATGCAGTTCGCATGCACACCAATATCCAAATGAACCAACGTCATGCGTCTCTCTGAATGGGGTCCACACAATGAGGGCTTATTCTCTTCATGCTATGTCCATTACTGCCTTCACTCGAAGCGTTAATGTGCGCTAACCAACCACACCCACCATTTCATTACGCCACTGTTCTTCCACGCTCCGACAGTTCATTATCAGTACCCTCATCGCTCAGGGGTGACAAATGTAAACGAATCCTCAAATGGTAGTACGAGGTTGTAGCTTGTTTTGTGGATTTTATGTATTTATAATTTCATATGGTGAACTAGATTAGAAATAGACTTAACTGTAGCTTTACTTCTGCGACCGTGTAAGTGTCTTTCACTCCCTTATAGCTTCAGTGACATTTTTATAAGGAACCTGGAACGATCCCGCCCGGGCGTACGATAAGTCAGCTCCTTTCTGTACTTTCCCTGACTATGCTACCACTAAGCTTCTCTGTAATTGTGTCAAAACCTACAGCACAAGAATGAAAAGCTACTGTGTGTAGAAAGATTTTCTTTTACAGAATGTGACGAGATTATACATGCTCTTCTTTACGAGGATATTTTATTAACTCAAGGATAATAGCTTCTGTTTTATTTGAATATATTTAAGCCTATAATACGACACGTGAGGTTAGTCCATCTGTAAGTCTGGCTTGTGTTTAAATTAGCTGTGTTTTTAATGTAATGTTTAGCGTACCAGATACAAATTGTTCATCAGTCTGATGCTAGTCTTTTTAGTAAAATTGATCTCAGCTCATGATTGCGGGCAAGACAAATCCTGAATAACTTGACCATTTGCTAGTTTATAATATAGTCAGTTAATGTAACAAACCAGGTTTTGTTTTTCGTTGCATTTATTTCTAAACACACATAATTAATACTGTTCTGTCTAGTAATCGGTATGGGATGTTTGAAAATTAGCTTAGCTACCAGAATTAGTTCTGAACAGAAATTATTAGATACTATTACTGAGCAAAGCGATGCTTCGGCGTTGAATGGAAATAAATCCTTC